>NC_083401.1:166642963-166942963 GCF_020745735.1 Hemiscyllium ocellatum
GGGGTGGGGGTGAAGGTGGGAGGAAAATAAGAATGTGAAGGCGCCTGGTGGAGATCACAGGGACGGGGGAGAGGCCTTTTGACAGGTGTTGAGATTGACCAGTGTGTGGGCACCAGAGTGTATACCGAAGGTCGGGACTGTGCAGGTCCGCGCCTTTATGCCTGTGTGGGGAGGGGAGCGGGGGGATGGTCGAGAGGAGGTGACAATGCCTCTTCACTGCCCACTGCCTACAGACTCCATCCCCTCTCCACATACATACACACACATACACACAACATACACACACATACATACACACATATACACACATACATGCACACATGCACACATACACACATACATGCACACATACTCACACATACATGCACACATACATACACACATACACGCACACACAACATACACATACACACATACATGCACACATACACACATACATACACACATACACGCACACGCACAACATACACACACACATACATACATACACGCATACACACATACACACATGCACAAACATACATACACACATATACACATACACACATGCACGCACACATGCATACACACACATACATACACATACATACACACACATGCACACACACACATACATACACACACATACATACACACACATTCACACACGTGTGTATATATATATATATACACACACACACATTCTGGATTAGTGGTGCTGGAAGAGCACAGCAGTTCAGGCAGCATCCGAGGAGCAGCGAAATCGATGCTTCGGGCAAAAGCCCTTCATCAGGAATACACACACACACACTCCGCTAACCCATCCCCCCAAACTATTCCTAACATTTGGGAGTTAAAAATTCAGAGTTAAGAATCACACAACAGCAGGGTACAGTCCAATGGGTTAATAAACCAGATGCTGGAGATGAAAGTCCAGAGTGTGGTGCTGGAAAAGC
Source organism: Hemiscyllium ocellatum (assembly GCF_020745735.1). NCBI lineage: Eukaryota > Metazoa > Chordata > Chondrichthyes > Orectolobiformes > Hemiscylliidae > Hemiscyllium > Hemiscyllium ocellatum. Next base: position 166,643,899 of record NC_083401.1, read on the forward strand.
ACAGCCGGGCAGCAGACCTGCGGCGCTATCCTCCCGAGGTTTAATAAAACCTGTAACCCGGGGTTGTGTGATTTATAACTTTGTCCACCCCAGTCCAACACCGGCTCCCCCACATCACAACATTTGGGAGGATAATTAATCAGATCTGTGAAACAAGCCAGCCATTCGACTGGTACCATTTCACCCACTGACCCCCTCCTCCCCTCCCACCCCCCTCCCACCGGCCTCACAATGTCACGGTTGACCCGGTTTCAATACGTTTGGCTCAGATCGACGGAATTTGACCGGAGCCGTTTAGTTGAACATTTAAGTGCAGTCTATCCTGAACGTTACAATAAATTAAACGAGAGGGGTTACTTTTTTCTTCAAAATGCGACGAGGAAACAGCGCTTTGTAAAAGCGCACAGTCCCGGTTATTGGAACAGCAAGAAAACTCAAGGAAGCGCAGGACTGGGTTGAGATCCGTTATCTTTGCCCGCTCCCTAGTCAGTAACTCACCAAAATCATTTTTGCAGTAACTCTCGACGATGTCATTGTCGTTTTGCTCTCTGTCTTTGCAGGCATCACAAATCCTCAGTTCTGAAAAAGTGTTAATATCAATATTATAAACTGTTATATTATAATCATAAATATTCATATTTGCATTCGTACGTTCAGTTCCAAAGAGGAATAATGAGCTGATCTTGGGTATGAACCCAGAACAAACAAGTTCACAGCCTGGATTTCCCACCTTCTGCAGAGATTCTAGGTTCTCTCTGGTTTTGTTACTTTTGTGAAGAGGGCTGTACTCTGCGAAGTATTAAGTATCTTCGGTTACCCTGTGTAATGTGACCTCCTCCTGAGAAATGTTGCTCACCGGGAGGGATGCGCAGTTTACTGAAGAGAAGTGAAAGAGAGTTTAGTGCGTTGTATTGATTTCAAAGCTGGGGCATGGGGTGGTGGGGCTGGGGGCGCGGGGGGGGCGTGGGGAGCGTGGAGAACTGAATAAATGCGAATAATCACAATAGTCAATGGCTTGGACCGTGGAAGTTCTATAAAACAAACGATGAAAAGGAAAGGCACGCCTCCTATTCGTTCACAAACGCTCAAAAGGTCTGCACAATGTAAATGGGTCCCACTGTAGGATCCCGGCTACACACTGGGCCGTGCTTTTAATATCACAGGCACAGCTCCGCAATTTGCATTCGCTGGTGGCTGTTAAATGAATGCTCCCCCATTCCCTTCCCACTCATCACCTCCACACCCCCACCCACACACACCCACACACACAAACACAGGTCTCCCCTTGAAGCGCCGCTGCTGTGGGATAAGAAGAGCAGCTATGTTCTTGAACAAAGCTGTCAATTTAAATCCAGGCTGTCCCAGATGCGTTAGGATGGGGGTCCGCTCAGTTCTCTTCCAATACATGTAAATGTTGTCTTGTATGGAATAGGTTAGATGGATAGAGTCAAACTTCAATTTTTTTTGTTTACTCGATATGCTACTGAACAGAACCGAGCTGCGTTTGTGACTAAGTTTTCTGACGAAGACTTTTTTAATGAATAAATCATACACTTGATTTTTTTAAACCCCCGAGTTATGTTCATCTCATCGAGCAGACACAGTCGTCTCGCTGCGGTTTGGGGGGAGTTTGAAGAAATGCTGTTACTCACGGAATCACAACCAAACACCGACAAACACCGACAGCGTCCACAAGACACACGGAACTTGCTTACGGAAATCTTACGAATTCTTTCAAAAAATTAAAAGAAAAATGAAATTGTTGCAGAGGGGTCACCCCGGTGTGTATGTGTGTGGGGTGTGTGTGTGGGTGTGTGTGGGGCTGTATGGGGGTATGGTGGGGGTGTGTGGAGGTGTGGTGGGGATGTGGGGGGGGGTGTGGGAATGTGTGGGGTGTGTGTGGTGGGAGTGTGTGGGTGTGTGTGTGGGGTGTGTGTGTATGGGTGTGTGTGGGGCTGTATGGGGGTATGGTGGGGGTGTGTGGAGGTATGGTGGGGATGTGGGGGGGGTGGGAATGTGTGGGGTGTGTGTGGTGGGAGTGTGTGGGTGTGTGTGGGGTGTGTGTGTATGGGTGTGTGTGGGGCTGTATGGGGGTATGGTGGGGGTGTGTGGAGGTGTGTGGGGGTGTGTGGGTGTGTGTGGGGGTGTGTGGTGGGAGTGTGTGGGGGTGTGGTGGGGGTGTGGTGGGAGTGTGTAGGTGCGTATAGGGGTGTGTGGTGGGAGTGTGTGGGTGTGTTTGGGGTGTGTGGTGGGAGTGTGTGGGGGTGTGTAGTGGGGGTGTTTGCTGCTGACCCCTTAATCAGTAAGGTGCATTGATCCATGCGAAACCTCCTAAGATTGCATCACAGCGAATTCCTCCCTGCGCTATCAGTGGGAGAGAGTATTATATAGAGTGGAGTGCAGAAAGGTCCGATCTCAGCGATCGCACCCAATACTGGGGGCGACTGGCTTGGTAGCCAGTCAGTATTTTACCACAACTTTATCAGTTACCCGAATATTACAACACAGGTTTCCTTTAACATCTCCCTCACAGAGCAAGACAGAGTTTGGAAACAGTGGATATATCTCAAGGAGTTCGGAGAAGGAGCAGACAGTAATTATACATCACAGAAATATCTGGTTTTGAAAGTGATCCGGATTCCACGCACATACATTGACACCCCCAAGCACCAACCTCCCCCCCCCCCCCCACACACATACACACTCAGACACACAGACAGATATACAGATACACACACACAGGCACATACATACACACGCAGACACACAGATAGAGAGACACACATACAGACACGCATCTACACACACTCGGACACACACACACACACATATATATACACGCAAAGACACACACACACAAACACACACCCACACATACACACACATACACATGCAGACACACAGACAGACACACACAGGCACATACACACACACACTGACACACCTCCACACATACTCTGGCACCCAGACAGACTGACAGACACACACACACAGACACCCAGACACACACGCTGACACACCTCCACACATACTCAGACACCAGACAGACACACAGACACACACACACACACACACATACACGCAGCAGGCTATCTGTAAACCTTGTCAAACAGCTGGATAGTTGCAGAGTAGGACCCAGTGCCCTGCCTTCAGCCTCACCTTCTCTAGGCGGTGGGCCGTGCTGGTTGGAGTCTGCGGGCGGGATGCACAGGTCGTTGTCCTGTGGGAAATGTTCACACTGCAGCATGTCAGGCCAGGGGAAACCGAAAGCTGACATGACGGGCGAACAGCTCTCCCTGACCCGCTCGCAGAGTGAGCGGCACGGCTGGATCGGCTCGTCCAGTTCATCGATGCATACCGGAGCGAAGAGGGAGCACAGGAATTTCTTGGTATCCGGGTGGCACTGCTTCTGCACCAGCGGGATCCAGGAGCCGGCCTGCTGCAGCACCTCTTCCATGGTATCGTGCCCCAGCAGGTTGGGTAACCTCATCTCCGGGTACTCGATGCCGTGGCAGAGTGCCAGGGCGCTGGGGATGAGTTTACAGTTACTGCGCTTGTAGCTGAACTCAGCGTGACTGTAAGAATAAATGCCCATCCCTTTAACCGGGGGAAGGGATAGCGCAGCCAGGAGCACACACATCCCTGCGTTCATCGGGCTCATTGCTGCAAACTTTAAGGTGTGCTCCTGAACCAGGCCCTCTGTGCCACACAGTGTTGGGTCAGGAGCTTAATGGCACCAGCTCCTCCGCATCTCCAGTAAAAAGGCAATGGGAGGAGTCTGGTCGGTTCACACCCAGAGGTACAGCCTTGCTGAGCGGAGAGGGATTTCAGCAACAGCCAATGTTCTGGCTTGTGTGAGATTTCACACACTTTATGAACGAAGACAGTCTCGTTGCCCGGCCGTGCCTGCCCATACAGCGAACCCACCCACCTATTACTGTTCCCTGCTGCAGCTCCCCAAACTACTGTTAGAAACAAAAAAAACAAGGTCCCCTTTATCGCAGTTACCATAACCGAGTCCAGAGGCTTCACCAGAAACGCGACACCATCGAGGGCTTAGTTCAATACAGTTTAACATAGCTGCCTGTAGCCCCACCGCCCGCAAGGTATACAACTGTCAGGTATACAACTGTCAGGTGTACAACTGCCAGGTATACAACTGTCAGGTATACAACTGTCAGGGAGTCAGTCAGATTGAGGATCTTTGTTCAAAATTGTACCAGAAAAAAAGCAGGCGAATTAGGGTGTATTTGGAAGTTTGGAAAGCCACAGCCTTCAGAGGAGGACAGATGGAGAAAAGCAGGAAATAAAGAAGCTGAGAGAACAGTCAATGGAAACTTAGTTTGTAGCTTCCTGCAGAAAGTGAGTTAGCAAAAGGGAACATCTTGCCTTTATATAGTGCCTTTCACAGCAGAGCACCTTGAAAGAGATTGATTCACGCGCCAATGAGACAAGGAACTGGCGGAGCAGTTTCGGATGGTTTTGTGCGTGGGAAATCATGTTTCACAAATTTGAGTTTTTGAAGAAGTAACAAAGAGGATTGACGAGGGCAGAGCGGTAGATGTGATCGATATGGACTTCAGTAAGGCGTGCGACAAGGTTCCCCATGGGAGACTGATTAACAAGGTTAGATCTCATGGAATACAGGGAGAACTAGCCATTTGGATACAGAACTGGCTCAAAGGTAGAAAACAGGGTGGTGGTGGAGAGTTGTTTTTCAGACTGGAGGCCTATGACCAGTGGAGTGCCACAAGGATTGGTGCTGGGCCCACTACTTTTTGTCATTTACATAAATGATTTGGATGCGAGCATAAGAGGTACAATTAGTAAGTTTGCAGATGACACCAAAATTGGAGGTGTAGTGGACAGCGAAGAGGGTTACCTCAGATTACAACAGGATCCAGACCAGATGGGCAAATGGGCTGAGAAGTGATAGATAGAATTTAATTCAGATAAATGCGAGGTGATGCATTTTCGGAAAGCAAATCTTAGCAGGACGTAAACACTTAATGGTAAGGTCCTAGGGAGTGTTGCTGAACAAAGAGACCTTGGAGTGTAGGTTTATAGCTCCTTGAAAGTGGAGTCGCAGGTAGATAGGATAGTGAAGAAGGTGTTTGGTATGCTTTCCTTTATTAGTCAGAGTATTGAATACAGGAGTTGGGAGGTCAAGTTGCAGCTGTACAGGACATTGGTTAGGCCACTGTTGGAATATTGCATGCAATTCTGGTCTCCTTCCTATCGGAAAGATGCTGTGAAAATATTTACAAAGATGTTGCCAGGGTTGGAGGATTTGTGCTATAGAGAGAGACTGAATAATCTAGGGCTGTTTTCTCTGGAGCATCAGAGGCTGAGGGGTGACCTTATAGATATTTACAAAATTATGAGGGGCATGGATAGGATAAATAGACAAAGTCTTTTCCCTGGGGTAGGGGAGTCCAAAACTAGAGGGCATAGGTTTAGGGTGAGAAGGGAAAGATATACAAGAGACCTAAGGGGCAACATTCTTCACACAGAGAGTGGTACATGTATGGAATGAGCTGCCAGAGGATGTGGTGGAGGTTGGTACAATTGCAACAATTAAGAGGCATTGGACAGGTATATGAATAGGAAGGGTTTGGAGGGATATGGGCCGGGTGCTGGCAGGTGGGGCTAGGTTGGGTTGGGATATCTGGTCCACATGGACAGGTTGGACTGAAGGGTCTGTTTCCATGCTGTACATCTCTATGACTCCGTATCTGACCTGAAAGACACCTCCTGCCACAGTATAGCACTCAGGACGGTGTGGCTGTGGAAACTGGGATTTCACACTCACCTTTTGAGTTTCTAATGTTCTGTTGAAGGGGCAAGGGTGTCTCCCTGAGAGCTTAGAGAACTCAAGATGCCAAGAACATAAATGGGCGAAGTTGAAAGTGTGTTGCTGGAAAAACACAGCAGGTCAGGCAGCATCCAAGGAGCAGGAGAATCGACGTTTCAGGTCGGAGCCCTTCATCAGGAATTAATAGATGAAGGACTGGGTAAAATTATTAAAGGTTTAGTAGCTATTTGATAAGCCTGTGTGAGACATGAATAAAATTTTAATTTTGGAGCCATTTAACAGCCTAATGGATGTCACAGAGATGATCACGATTTATTGACCAACTTAGTTCCACCAAAAAAGTTCAAAAGCCATGAGGAGTATATTTATTCTGGTAAATCTATAACTTTTAAATCTTCCGATTTATTAATACTGTCAGAAAAGAGCAAGGGCATCATTGTATTTTAATGTACCCCAAATTATAATGCTTGTCATTCCATTGCTTCTGAACTGTTGAGTAAATCCAGTGGGGCACTGTAACAATAAGGTCATGCAACATTCTGAATATTTCACTAGATTTGTAATCCATAGGCTGGGTTGACAGTATAGAGCTATGAGTTTAAATTTCATGAAGGCAGAACGGGAAATTAAATTCAATTAATTCAATTAATCTGTATTTTGAATAATGATCAGTAAATGTGACAGTTTCTGAGGTCCTACCTCAGAAGGGATTTTCCATCCTGATTTAAAATGTTTGCTATGTGGCTCAAGATCCACAGACCCATAACTGCCTTCTGAATAGGCCACTTCAATTTCATCAAACTGCTATGAACACTTATAATGAAACTAAAAAGGCACCAACCACTGAGCACCCACCTAAAAATTGGATTCAGTCATGACAGAAGACACCCGGCTAGTTGTCCCATAGGCAAATAAACAACAAAATCATACCTTTCAGTCAATGTCTCATACTCCATAATCACCATCCTTGGGTATTTTCTGTTCCATTGGCAAAGTATGCTCTCCAGAAGTGATACCAATCACATAGAGTGAGGAATGGATGACCCTGGAAGTCCTTAACAGTAACTCTGGGTTCTATGATAATGTACCTGTGGTAAGAGTGGCAACACACAGATAAGGAAACCTTGCAATGGAACTGCACTCATCCTGACAAATGCAGAGTATTGCATTACACTGCTGGTTTGGGTCTTGTAAGTGGCAGACAGGAATTGGGGAGATAGGTGATGAATTATTTGGTGCAAAATGTGAAGCCTTTGACTTCCTCTTGTAGCCACAGTATGGCTCACCCTGTTCAGTTTCTGATCAATGATAGCCCCCCCAGGATGTTGAAAATGGAGGATTCAGTAATTGTAATACATCTTAATATCATGTAGCATTAACAATATCATTAGATTCTCTCTTGTTTGAGATGGCTATTGCCAGGCCCTTGTGTGATGCAAATATCATTTGTGACTTGTCAGCTAAAACCCAATGTTGTCCAGGATTGGGTGCATTTGGACATGGACTGCTTCAGTATCTGAGGAGCCTTGAATGATGCTGAACATTATGCAATCATCAACGAATATCCACATTTCTGACTTTATGATGAAGAGAATATTAATGATGAAACAGTTGAAGCTGGTTGTGCCTAGAGTAACTCCTGCAGTAACATTTTACATCAGAACTGATTGACCTCCAATAACTACAAACATTCTAGTGTAAGAAATCTGACTCCACCCAATAGATAGCTTCTTCTCTGATTCCAGTTAACTCCAGTTTTGCTAGTTAGGCTCCAATTGAATGTCACCCAGTGACCTCTGTTGAATGTACATATACAGGTAATGGGTGAGGACTGTGTTGGTCTTAGTAACAAGATTCAATCTAGAGTAATGCAATATGCATTCCCTGTACACTAGGGTTGCTGGCACTGATGAAACAGCACTTTTAACTGCCCTATCTCATGAAAGGAGGGGCAATGGGGGAATTGTAAAAGGGATACAGCTAGAATTTTGCAGTTGAAGCACTGTATAGTTGGAAAGAATTTTCTTATCATTTGAAAGTATTAAAGGAAGTAATTTGGATGATATGAGCATTTCATCAGATGTCATTAGTTTAAATATTAGCTTTGCTGTGGTTTAGTATAGGACAGCAGGACTACAGATCTATTAGTAATTTTTCAATTCCCAGTAAAATAATGAATTGATTATCAGGAGTAAACCGACAGATTGGCTGTACAAAAGCTAATACACAGCAGTCACATAGTTACAGCCAAAGATGCTGTCTCACCACTCTGCTCATCTTCTTCCATAAAATGAGACCCCCTAACTGGACAGGTAAATCCTAAAATATATTGCACCTTTACATCAAGAAGGCATTTAATAATATTCTACGTGAGAGGTGACTAGTTAAACCTGAAGAGGTGGGATGCAAGATAAATCTTAAGAATTGGTTGGAGGACAGAAAGCAGTGTTTATCTTTTAGAAACACTGCACTGAGTTCAGGGTGGGGGGTGTGTGGACTGACCTCTGTTTCTAATCCTCTTTTGTAAATTAGATTCAGAACACAGGACATTTGATATTATTTTAGAACAAATACTGCAACGACTTCAAGCTAGGGCTGATGTACCATTGAGTGTTAGCTTTGAGAGGTTGATGCCAGAGATACACAATTCTACTACTACCTTCATAAACATACCATTTCGTTCTCTGAATGCACATTCAAATGTGCTTAGTGCCAAGAATTCCTATATTTACACTATCAGTAGAAAATCAATCTGGCACTGAAAGTTCAGTCAATAATTTCAGGTCAAAGTATCATTTTTTTCCCCCAGCACCCATGTTGTGTATGTGTGCAGGTGTGAGACACAGTGAAAGACACAAGGTGCATAAATCTTTATTCAAATTTCCACCACCAGGAAGAAAGGAAACACATGAATAGCCTGTGATCAACAGTGCCCTTCTGATCAAACAGTGAAGGGGAGGGCAGGGATCAAATCAAAATAGAGTTGGAGGGGGAAATAATGCACTCCATTTCCTGCGGCGCCCATCTCTCCCCGAACAACTCCAGGGTGTCGATGGACACCGCGTGCTCCTTTTCCAGAGACACCCGGGCTCAAACGTAACCAAGGAAGAGGGACAGGCAGTCGGCCCTAACGATCCCCTCCACGGCCCGCTGCCTGGACCTGTTTATGCCAGTTTGGCCAGGCCCAGGAGCAGACTCGCGAGGAGGTCTTCAGACCTGCCCTCCCTCCTCCCTACCAGGTGTCCAAAGATCAGGAGCGTGGGACTGAAGTGTAATCAAAAGCAGAGGAGGAGGTTTTTAAGAAAATCATAAAGGGAGTGCAAGCGCCCACACCCAATACACACATGGTCCACAGACTCCACAGCACCACAGAACAAGCAGTTGGGCTGGAAGTCCATGAACTGCTGCGTGCAGCACCCTCCACCCCAGATCCCCAAGAGAAAGGGGGAGGACTCCCGCATAGAGAGCCCTCCACTGGGGATCCCCACCGCCCGGTGGCGAATGGGCATGCCAAGGCGAGTCCAGGCGGTGGATGAGGGAGGACGGTGTGCAGCAGCAGTTGATACAGGGCCCGCCTTTTTACATCCTTAAAAGGGATCAAACTAAAACTCCGGAGGTGGCTCAGGTTGTGGGGCACAGGCTTCCGCGGGAAGTATGGGACCTTGGGGGCCAATGTGAAATTCCATCCAGGCAGGGGTGAGCGTGGATGGGATCCCACCGCACACCTGAGCATCCTCCAACTGGTGCACTATGTTGGGCTGGAGCACCGCCATTTTAAGGCGTTGGATGGCGGTGGCCACGTACCGGACGTCTACCGCTGCCCTGCTCGCTATGTCCTGCGGCAACGCAAAGTATCGTTTTTAATTATGTGATAACGGCTGTGTCATTTGGTAATCTCACTATTACTAAAAATTAGCTATATAGGTGGAGTTTCATTTCTTCAGGCTTTAATTATTGGAGGTTTTTAAAAACTTTTTTCTTCACTCCCTCTAAAGCTGACGTTCTCTTCAGTGTCAATTATCCCTTGTATTTGAGTTGATAATGGATTCACATATTTTCCTTTACAATTTCTTGTTCAGGCTTTCTTTGGTCAATTTACAACTCTTCAATCTGATTGGTTAAGGATGCACACTTCCTTATTACTCCCCATGTCCAACAGAGGGCTCTGCATTGTTTCCATCTTGAATAGCCATCATTTACCACACAAACCAGTTTGGAGATCAAATGGGTGCTGGCAATTTACTCTAGGCCTGATAAAATTCCTTACAGACATTTTGGAGCCTTAATATTAGGTTGTCAGCACAAAGCACGTTCAATGAAGAACAGTTGGTTGTAAAATATTGAAAAACAAAAAGGACGCACACTGCACATTTAGCATTACAAACAATAACTAAACAGACGAGTGAGTCTTTATAAACTCAATATTCCATACATTCAGTCAATGCACAGCCAATAATCATCAAATCCAATCAATGTTGAGCTACTTGGCTTAAATAATAGAATAAGTCACAATTGAGCAGTGCTTTAGTTGCACAATACCTTGCGTGAATTCTGGCCAAGAAGAAATGAGGAAGATTCAAGCATTTGAAACAGAACAGGCGTGAGCCATGAAGCTAATGTCTTGTGTTTGAGAACTGAGTTGTAGGTAATAGTCTGGAAAGGATGAAGCTTTTCATTCCAGAGGCCTGAGATGTGAATCAGAAAGCTCATTTTTAGGGAAGGTTGGTGGGATTAAGGCCATGGAGAGAGGTCAGAAGCTTGAGATTAGGGAATGGCAGTCTAGAGGGAAAATAGGAATCAGAGGCCTGGGGGAATGGTGGTCTAGATGAGTGGGAAGTGAGTAAGAGCAGTTTGCAGGAAATCAGATGTTTGAGTTGGCCTTTCTGATTCCTAACAGCCTGATTCAAGTCTGCCCATCGCTTCTGTTTCAAATTCCCTCTTGAATTCTGATTGGGGTTCTTTGCAATGAGGGGGAAGAATTCTACAAGCTAACAATATTCATTGGCAGTCTATAAGAATAGGCTTTAACTCCTGCTTCTAGTTGAAAATATTTGTTGTACATGCACATATATTTCCCTTTGCTAACATTTTGTGCCAAAAGGGCAGAGTGAAAAATCACATCATGAGGTAATAATGTGTATCTCCTAAGTTACATCCCAGCAGCATGGGTTGAAGGCATTGTTGGCCAGGCCAGTATTTACTGCCCAAACTTAATAGTCCAGAGCACAGTTAAGAGTCAACCACATTTCTGTGGGTCTGGAGTCACATGTAGGCCAGACCAGTTAAGGATCGCTTGAAAGGACATTACTGAACCAGATGGGTTTTTCCAACAATTGACAATGGTTTCATGGTCATCATTAGACTCCTAACCCCAGATATCTTTTATTGAATTCAAATGCCACCAAGTGGGACTAATGGACTTGCGATCAAAAGTCATGAATGTATGGCTCAAGTAACTGATGGACTGGAGGTGATGGAAAAAATGCCAGACAAAACAAAAATAGTGAATGATTACACTTCTTGATTTACTTGAGTTCTAGTATTCACTTTTAAAGTCTTTATTCTCTTCAGAAATACATATTTTCTATGTTGCTCATGAAATTGTCAAATTGCTGTAAATACCTTACTGACTCCATAAAGTTCTTTGAGGAACAAATCTGCAGTCTCTTCCTGATCTGCCTCTATGTGAACCATGCTGCACTGGAGTTATCTCTTGACTGCTCTCTGAAGTTGCCTAGCAGGTTCCCTCAGTTGCATCAAACCAGTAGAAAGAGAAAGAATACTGAAAGTAAAAACATCACTTGGCTGCAATCTGGACATCAAGTCAGAATACTAATAAAGTTCACCTAGGGGTCTGATACCAAGGCTATGAGAGCTGTCCCCCCATCTAGTCAGACCACATGTCATGGCAATACTCACAAAACTATGCTTTAGGAGATATCTTGGAAGATTTCTTAGAATGGCACCAGATGTGAAAGACTTCAGTTACATGAAGACAACAGAGAAACTGTCTTTGTTCTCCTTACAGCAATACAGAATAGGGGGAGATATGATAGGGCAGTCAAAATCATGAATTGGTTTATAGAATAGATGTAGAGAACTTATTCCTCATGGCATAAGGGTCAGTATCTCTTGACATTGATTTAAACTTAATTGTCAAAAGAATCAGAGGTGACATGAAGAAACGTGTTCTGTCGTGCATTGTTATAATCTGCCCGAAAAGGTGAAGAAAGCACACTCAGCAGGAATTTTCAAAAGGAATTGCACAAATACATGATGGGAAAATTTCATAGCAATCAACTTCAGAAGCCAGGATTGAATACTTCTATTGTACCTTCTTCTGAGATTCCATCATCAGACATACTAGTCTTCACCCATTTTCATTTACTCACGCAACATCAAGAAATGCCTGAGCTCACATGATATAGGAAGGGTTATGGGCCCCAACAACATCCCAGCTGCAGAACTAATAGCATCCCGAGTTAAGTTGCGAATTACAACATCAAAATTGCCATTAATTCAACTGCCCATAAAAACAAGCATAAATCCAATTCAGGCAATTACTATTCTTTAACATTATCAATGCACATCAGTAATGAAAGGAGGAATAAATAATGTCAATAAATAGCATTTACTCACTAATAATGTGTTCACAAGTGCTTAATTGAATTTCTGCAGAAAACTCAGCCTCAGGTTTTATTATGGCCTTGGACGAAGCATGTATGCAAGTTGAATTTCAGAGATGATGTCAGGGAACATTTTGTTATGATAAAGATGCTATATAAGTGCAAGTGGTTGCACAGATATACTGCCAAAACTGCACAATATTCAGGACTAAGTGAAAAGTAATACCATGCAGGTACCATGTAATGTTCCTGTCCAATAAAAGAAGGTCCAGTTAGTCCCCCTTGGGACTGACATTACCAGCCACTGAGTTCCTGCCAATAAACAGCCTGCAGGTCACCCAGAAACTTAAATGAACCAGTCACCTGTCATGGCTCCAATAGGTTAGAAGTTGGCTTCACATCGTGCCTTCTGAAATCCTCTCCAACATAAGCCAGGAGTGGGTTACATCAGTATAACCGCAACAACAGCCAGAAGATGTAACACCACCTGAAACAAAACAATCCACATTAGCCTATCTGACACCTAGTCACCTACACATCACCCTTGGTTTCAGGGCGTACGATCTACTAGATGCACTGATTCGTTCACCAAGGCTTCTTTGGCAGCAACATCCAACGCATCAAACCCCCAACATGGCAACATAAAGGTCAAGGGTAGCCAGTGCATGGAGGCACCGTTAGTTCCAAGTTCCTCTCCTAACCACCTACCATCCTGGATTGGACAGTCAAGAAGCTCTTTCCTCATGAAACAATGTTCTTTCCTTCCTGTTCGGCCAAGGTCCCGGATGTCCCGCGCCAACCGCATCACAACCTGAACTACAGCCGTTCAAGAAGAAAAACCACTGCCTTTTTCATTGAAAACCAGAGATGGTCAATGAATGATACTAGTGATCTTGTCCTCCCCTTGTACATCCTACTCCAGGCCTGGCTGGGGAGGGTGTGTGTGTGTGTGTGTGAACTGAAATACCATGTGGCTGAGAGGAGCTGGGAGATCTCTTTCCAAGGGACAGTAGTGGACTAGGTGAAGGTCATGACACTATTACAGTTCTGGTGGTGAATTGAACTTGTTGCTAACTTACTTGCTCGGATAGAATCCCTCCAGTGTGGAAGCAGGCTATTCGGCCCATTGAGTCCGCACCGACCCACCCAGATCCAACACACACCACCCCCCCCCCCCCTTCCTGTCCCTGTAACCCTACATTTCCCATGGCTAACCCACCTAGCCTGCACTACCTGACACTCCGCGAGGTAATTTAACATGGCCAATCCACCTAATGTTTGGAGTGTGGGAGAAAACCCGAGTTTCCGGAGGAACCCCACGCAGACACGGGGATAACGTGTAAACACCACACAGGCATTCACCCGAGGCTGGAATCAAACCTGGAAATCAGACAGCGCGAACCACTGAGCCACCCTCACATCGACACCCAGACCTAACTGTCTGTCGGCAGGTACAAAGAGATTGCATGCTTTATTTTAAGTTTCGTAACCGAGAAGAGATCATGGGGGCTGTGGAATGCCACTGCTAGAGACCCAGAGCACAAGAAATCATTGGAAATACACCCAGAGACAGCTCTCAGGGTCGGATTGCTTTCAAATCTGATGAAGGGCTGATGGCCGAAACGTGGATCCTCCTGTTCCCCGGGTGCTGCCTGACCTGCTGTGCTTTTCCAGCATTACACTGTGGACTCTGCAGTGCTCACTATCGCCTGTTTTATAACCCGTCAAACCGCACGGACTGACCATGGCGGGATCTGGGTTAAACAAATGGCTGTCATTTTCTGGTACATTTAACATAACGGAGGTCGATTGTCCAAAAGACGTGCTGGATTGCAATCCTGGCATCTGCGTGAGCTTTTCCTCGGGATTTCTGGAAACTAAGAAACAGAGTAGTCATTAAACGGTGGGTCCCGGAACACGCGGGAGGGAGTGTGGACACCTTAGCTTTGGAAAGACTCCAGAGAACATCAACGCTCACACAATATAATTCCAGAGAAGACAGCGTCAGTTCACTCTGGAAGAACAGCACAGGTTAAAACAGATCGCGGGAGTGCAAGCCGCCCGGCCCGGGCTCCATTGAATATTAGTGTTTTGTACACACTACAGTATTCCAGTCTCTCAATGCACCGCCCGCCACACGTCTGTGAGGCCTGGCCAGGGTTAAACTGTATAAAATACCTTCGAGCCTCTCATCCCAAGTTTTCCCGTTCCATTTTATATATTTTCTAAACAACCTGTTCAGAGATGTTAGTCCACAGCTCTGGGACAAATGTGATTTGAATCCAGAAAGGGGTCCAGTTCTGGGGAAAGGTTCACTGGACTCGAAACGTTGAGTCTGATTTCTGTCCACAGATGCGGCCGGACCTGCTGAGCTTTTCCAGCAATTTCTGTTTTTGTTCCTGGTTTCCAGCATCCGCAGTTTTTTCGTTTCTTAAAAAAAAATTAAATCCAGTTTTCCTGGTTCAGAGGGAGGGACACTGCCACTGCACTACTAGATCATATGCGCTGTATTTTCTAAAACAGTCCCTCGCCAAACTCCTTGTATCGGTGTTTGATGACCAGCCCAAACCCCATGTTGACTCTGAGTGTGGAAAACTACCAGTCTGTGATTTCCCTCTGGTTTCTCATTTCTGCATTGACTCACAAGTGACGGGAGCGTTTATTTTGGGGAAAAAAAATAAACTTCTTCTTGTTGACTTTGGGGGTTTTTGTTGTTGCTGCTGCTTGTGTCCAGAGAATGTGTGTGTGCCCGCTTTACAATTCACAATGCCGCTCCCCCGGTCACACTCAGAGAGCCTGCGCTGTCACAGTGAGTACTACACGGGGCCACACCGGGCAGGGATGAGCTTTTCAATCTTCATTGAGATTTAAATAAACGAATCGGCAAAGTTGCCTCAGACACTCAGTGAAGTGTTTTTGCCAGCGTCCAGCAACAGGTGACATCGCAACACTAGGAAGCTCACTCCAGAGGCAATCCCTGAACTTTAGTCACTGAACAAGATTCCTCATGAAGGGCTTATGCCCGAAACGTCGATTCTCCTGCTCCTTGGATGTCGCCTGATCTGCTGCGCTTTTCCAGCAACACATTTTCAGTTCAGTTCCCCAACCTACTTTAGATAAGGAAATGGACATTCTGGGAGTCTGGTGGTAATTCCCGCTCTCTTGAAGAGTGCAAAAATTATGAAGCGAATGCTGGAGACGGATTAGCGCTGTGTCCCAGGATCTCAGCCGAAGTGTTCATCTCATCGCCCCAGAGCACCCAACACTTCCAGAAAGTGTATGAACCCAACATGAAGGATCAATCACGGCGCCATTTCCCGGTTTAGCGGCAAACAAATCCCCGATACATAACGTTAGTTCTTCCAGCACAATTTCTGATGTCTGCTGTGAAGACCCCGGGGGCAGATTTGTCCATCAGCTCTGGAGTTTGTGTCCTAATCTAAACCTGTTGGTTCGCCAGGCACAATGACAACAAAGCGTATCTCTCTCAGCTTAACGAATTTAATAGAAAAGTAATCTTGGATATATATAAAAAAATGATTTTGTATACGCGAAAGTCTAATCTCGCATATACAAAAAAACAATCTTGTTTATCTAAAAAGTACTAATAAAGCTCTAATCCGGCAGTCACGTTTACCGTATACAAAGTGAAAAATCACACAACACCAGGTTATAGTCCAACAGATTTAATTGGAAGCATTAGCTTTCGGAAAGCTAGTGTGCTTCCAATTAAACCTGCCGGACTATAACCTGGTGTTGTGGGATTTTTCACTTTGTACACCCCAGTCCAACACCGGCATCTCCAAATCACGGTTAACATGAGCCAATACCTCCATGCAGCCAGAATCTGATCCTTCTTGTCTATTTAAAAGTTTATTTTTTACGATTAAATTTTCAGTCTGTTTTCATATAACCAAATAAAAATGATGAAAATCCTGCGCTCAATTATCCCTAAGAATAAGCAGTATGGCTCAATCATTAAACTATCAATGGACATTATACACTTTAAACTGTTAAATGTCACAGGATACTGCTATCTGCAATTGGACATTAATGATCGCAGTCTGTATGTTCTACTGTCCTTTGTAAAGACTCCATTTGAAATGATTTCCCCTCAGGCTGCTTAAAGAGTGAAATGTATTTTGTAAATATTGAGACTATTTACAGTAGGGTTGAAGCAGCTGAAAGGAACGGACTGTGCAGAGCAGACAAGCGACAATTTGCTGCGCTTTCAGTAGAATAATTTGTAATCGATTTTGACAAATGTCGCGGACGGAGTAAGTGTATTCTAGGGGTAAAATCCTGCTATCCCCAATTCACGAGTAGTTTGTCATTCCTGTTTCTCTCATCAGCTAGAAATAAATGTTTAACCAAGTCCTTTCGAGCTTTACTGAAAACTGCTTCCTGACTCCAGTTTCCCATCTGCCTTGTCCCAGTGGGATGTTGGGATAGTGGGATAGTCCCTCGCTGTTTCATTACTAACGCCCGGTACAATGGAGCAAGACTGTCTCTACCCTGACAGACCACAGAAAAGTAACACGTGGCTAACGCGCGGCACTAACTCTTCACCCAAGAGCGGGTTTATGCAATTCTGCTGTTTTCTGCTTTTGTTTCAGTTCTCCCCCCAAACTCCCTTCTGTCAATCCCGTCTAGGAGAATCCTGTTGTGATGAGGTTCGCAGGCAGAATTGGTAACACTCGCTTTTATTCTCAATGAGACAACACGCTGCTCTATGACACTAGAACACATACCCACTAAGATCATGGGAGCTGTGCAGTGGTCCTTTTTGACCCCTTCCGATCTGGACCGAGAGAGCTCACATATCTGGAGGGATTTCAGAACCCCAAGAAATTCACACTCAGAAAAAACTGTGCTCTCTAAAAAATTAACTCATGAATTAATCCTACCATCCTTTATTTTTCCCAAGAGATTTACAAAGTCTGGGGACCACAGGGATTTGCTCTCACCCTCCCATGTATGCATGTTAAATGAACCTGTTGTGAGTGGAATGTGAAACGATGTGAGGACGTTTCTCCAAACTGCAGTTCTGAGGTTTGAGCCTCTCTTCAGTGTAAAGCCCAGGCCATCAGACATTGTTACAACTCGGGAGGTTAACACGTTATTTTCCTGCTTCTCAGATGCTGCTTGACCTGCTGTGCTTTTCCTGCACCACTCTAACCTAGACTCTGGTTTCCAGCATCTGCAGTCCTTGGTTTTTACCTACATTATTCATAACTGCTTAAAGAGATAGTCCACTCAGTTTGAGCCCTTATCCCTCCTCACGCTTTTAAAAAGCAAAAACACCTCCATCTACTTTAAACTGAAATAAACCAGAGTGCTTCCGTGATAATAAATATGGTTTGCAATCTCACTACACTACGGTGCTAATCTGTTAACTGGTATTCTAATTGGTATTCTAACTGGTATATTCTAACTGGTATATTCTAACTGGTATTCTAACTACTGGAGTCGAGCTTCCGAGAAACAAAGTGGCCTGCTGTCTAATAGTGGCCTGATCTCTCCTATCAAAAATATAAAACACCATGTTTACAATGAAGGCAATGTTTTGCAAAACGATTTGCTCTGCACTTATTTTCGACGTGATACACACCACTAGCAATGGTAACCATCGGCTGAGAATACTCGCGTGTACCGAGAGGAATTTCCATTCACCCAGTGGGTGTGTGGCCGGACACTTCAGCCCATCTATCTGACAGGAGTCAGCACAGGCATGTTTATTCTTCCAGCACCGATACTTTGTTCCCATTCGCTGGATCTCGTAGACTGTTCACAATCAATTTGGATAGTCTGACCACACCTTTCACACGCAAACGGTCAGAATTCGCCCTGGTAACACAAATCGCTAAAACAAAACATCCAGCAGTTACATTGCTATGGAGAAGAACTTTTGGTCATACAACATAAACTCATTCTTTAACGAGGACCTGTGGATGTTTAAGTCCATAAGATAATAGGTTATTGTGAGTCTGCTCCACCATTCAACGAGATCATGACGGATCTGATCATTCTCATTCCAATTTCCTGTCTTTTCCTCCTGGGTTGCCTGACTGATTCAACATCTGTCTATCTCAGCCTTCAATGTACTTAAGGAAGTAGATCACTTCCATACCCTCTGCAGTAAAGAACTTCACTGACTTGGGACCTTCAGAGAAACAATGTCCTTCCTCTGAAATGACACCAAATCCTTGTTCACTCTGGGGCTTGGAGAATGGAACTGCCACAGATAGCACAAGATGGGAATAGTGTGATATTAGAAATCCCTCTCTGCTGCCAAGGTCCAGGGATATTGATAGCATCTGTCAGTTAGGAAAACATAAACAGTCTGGGTCAAAATGGTGAGGAAGCAGATCATGAGGAGTATATACATCTGGTTCCCCACAAGGGGAAACAACCTCTTTGCATCTCCCCTCTCATGTCCCCTAATCATTTAATAAATTTCTAAATGATTGCCTCTCACTCTTTTAAGCTCCAGTTAGGATGGGCCCAACCTACTAACCTTTCGTCATAAGAAAATCCCTCCTTACCCAGGACCAACTCTATATTGCCTCCAATACACCTTTCCTTGGGAAAGTGAACCAAGACTGTTCTCAGCCTGATTAGTGTCCTGTATAGATTTAACAAGACTTCCCTATTTTTGTATGAAACAGAAAAGTCAAAGAACTGCAAGTGCTGGAAATCAAAAATTAAAGAAAAAACTTTCTCTCCACAGACACTGCTGAGTTTTTCAACAGTTTTTATTTTTGTTCCCTATTTTTATATTCCATTCCCTTTGAAATAAAGGCCAACAGTTCATTTTCTTCCTGATGGAGGGCTCTTGCTACTCCTCAGATGCTGCCTGACCTGCTATACTTTTCCAGCACTATTCTAATCTTGACTCTAACCTCCAGCATCTGCAGTCCTCACCTTCGCCTAGTTCATTTGTCTTCCCTATTACTTGCTGAACTTGGATGCTCGTTTTTTTTGTGGTTTATGCAGAAGGACTTCAAATGTCTCTGTGCTGTGGCTTTCTGCAGTCTTTGCTGACTAATAATATTCAGCTCCCCTACTTTTCCTGCCAAAGTGGATAACCTGACATTCTCCTATATTACATCTAATCCTCATTATCCACATGGGATCAGAGTATGGATTGTCTATGGATAATATAAAGCATGGATAACACTACAGTGGAAATCTCCTGTCTATCCGGATGGACCCAGATGGACCACGATTGATTGTGACATGTCAATAGGGAGAAAGGATTGCATCTGGGGACAATCTTTCCAGTACATAGATAACAAGGACCAGCTACCAAGAGTTTACTCTGTTGCATAAAATAAAAATTATATTACATTATATAGAACTAGTTAAAATGGTTTTATTACAATATCAAAGATTTGCAGGTGCTGTAAATCAAAAATTAAAGAAAAACTTTCTCTCCTCAGATGCTGCTGACACTCAGGTCTGTCTACATTTACAAATTCTTTGCTAAACTGGTCTAGTAATTGTTATTTGGAACTTTCTTCATGTTGACATTAAGTTCCTTCAGAGCAAACACATAGGTTTTCCAGATACTCAACTTCTAAAGGACATCTGGCCAGTTTTTGCACTAGCTTAGCTCTCTAACATCCACTGAATAGACCAACAGACAATTCCGACAGACTTTCTGGATGTTTCTGACTCTATCTCTCTGAGGTATTGGACATGTTGCTGCCAGGCAACAATCTAATTTTCTCTACCTTTTTAATGCATTGAAGCATTAAATCAGTAGCTGTACCCTAAAATAGTAAACCCTTGTCAAGAAATGCATGTATAAACAAATGCCAGATGCTCTCACCTAACCTAGAGTGAAATTAGAAACCATGTCCTCACCTCCAAACACATGCAGTATTCAAATATAAATCAAGTTTAAACTATACATTACTCAGCCACTTGAGAACGTAAGTTTCCAAACAATAATATATCATGAACCTTACTTACACTTAGATAATAAGTCAAAACACATCATTACTTAATAGCAACTGTGAAAAGTTACTATGCCGTTGTCTTCCATTGTACAACTAGGACTTTAACCAATGAGTGAAATTCATGCTGGCCTCAAAATGATCTGACTTATTGCTCTGTAAAATAAATCAAAACTGCTACTAATGTGCATAGAAAATAAATAATTAAAGTTGATGACAGAAATAGAGCATTGTAAGAAAATAATGTTGAATGATGATTAATTAGGGATCAGAGTAGAAAGACAAATTCACAGACCCTTAACTGAATGTTTTAGCATAGACAATACAAGACAGAAACGACTTAATTAGTCCAACCAGTCACCATTGATTATAAATGTTATGTATCAAGTTCAGGCCTCCGAAGTTTGTATCAATTTCACCCCTGGCATTTGAACACCATTCATGGTGAACGTCAATCATCCCTTTTCCTTTCTTACATGAAATGTTTTCTATTTATTGGCAAATAACATACTTGGCTGCAGACTCTGGATTCGGCAGCAGTGCTCATTTTTGGATATGTTTTTGCTTTGCGTTTATCTGATTGTATTTTCTATGAGTTTACACTTGGTCTAGTTTTGCTTCTCAGTTTTACTTCACCTATTTTTGAGTGCCAGTATTTTCTATTTCTCACTTGTTGGATATTGCAATTTCAGATCTAGAATCAACACTTTGAAGATTGAAATTCTTCATAGAAATACACAGAATTACAGGAACCAATCCCCAAGCAACAGTAAAAGTCCCAGAATATGAGTTATTCAAACCAGAGTTTGACTTCGACTCATAGGGTCACAAAGATTACAGTACGGAAACAAAATATTTCAGTCCAATGCATTCATACTGACCAGATATCCTAACCTAATCTAGTCCCATTTGCCAGTACTTGGCCCATACCCCTCTAAACCCTTCCTACTGATATACCCATCTAGAGGCCATTTAAATGTTGCAATTGTACCAGCCTCCACCACTTCCTCTGGTAGCTCTTTTGATACATACATTACCCTCTGTGTGAAAAAGTTGCCCATTAGGTTTCTTTTATATCTTTCCCCTCTCACCCTAAGACTTATTTATTGTAAACCAGTAGACACATGCTCAGGTCTGCAAAACCTCCATCACTATAAGGGAAACCCCAGAATTCCAAGGCATTATTAAAAGGGCAGCGATCCAATGTTAAAGATATTTTCTCCCTTTTATTCTCCATTTCAATCACAAACTCGATGTTCACCAGGAGTGAAATATCAGAATTTTATTCTTGCAGTGCTGGGTGAAGGATTTGCATTTTGAAATCATCTGCAAACATTGGATAAATGTTTTCAGTTGAACTGTACCATCAGTATCAGACTGCTGAGTGTGAAATAATACAGAGATGGAGATTAGGGCAGTCTTTGCTTATTCTATATACTTCACCTTAGTAGCTAACTTCAGTTGAGCAACAATAGGTTGGTTACGTCTCAATAGAGGGATGGAAAAGGAATATTTTCTTGAGATTCACGCCCCTGATAATTTACCAGTAATCCTTTCAGGCAGTGCATGTGTTTGGAGACTGGTTGAGGATCACAGATGTGGTGTTTAACATAAAGTTTTGCGGAATTTGGGGCCAAATTACCTTCTGGTTGAAACAATTTACTTTTGGCGATTGTGGTTATTCTTCTACATTAACAGATTAGCTTGATCAATTTCATTTCAGAATAGGACAGAGATTATTCGCTTTTCTCAATGTATCTGCAAGTGGCTTAACCTCATTCAGAACAAAGCAATTTTCTTCTCATTCATCATCTTCAACATCCAGTCACTCTATCATTGGAGCACCATGATGCAGTATTTTAGCTTCTACATGATATGCTGCAGCAATGCACCAAGGAATCTTTGACAATATCTCCCAAACTAGTGCTATCTTAGAAGGAAAAGGCAAACAGGTAAATGGGAACACAATCACCTTCAAGTTCCCTGCCAATTCATCCAACATCCTTATTTGCGCATCCTTTGCCTTTTCTTTGCGTTGTTGCTGCTTCAGAATGTTGGAATTCCTCCTCTAACAGCAGTATGGTTGTACTTTCCACACAGATTACTGCAATTCCAGAAAAAACCACATAATTCCTTTCTTAGTGCTGCTGGAGATAGATGATAAAAACAGTTTTGCCCATGACCCTTCTGACCCAAAAAATGACGTTATAAAAACATGTTTGATTAGTTTGGTGGTACTCAATGGTTGAGTCATGTATATTAAAAAAAGTCAGTTGGAAAACATTAGCCAGCAATGAATCATGCACTGTGTTACATCTTACTGGACTAAAAATTGAGCCCCACTATTCATAGAGTCATCACAGAAATGAAAGATTTTATAAAGTATACAGAGGTCTCCTATTTACCTGAACTTTGGATCAAGATTTACTGAAAGCACGGACAGTTTTGGTATTGAACAACAATTATTATTTATTACATGGAATTAGACTCTAGTTACAGGAGAAGTAGCTATACACTGTGAATATATAATAATCAAAGTTAAAACTTTAATTCTCTTATAAACACACAGACACTCACACATACATGTACGCATGCACACACACACTCGCAATTAAATAGGGTATAGAAAGAGGGAAAGACAGTTCAGTAGTTTTCGCTCTATCATTGAGATGACCTTTATGACTTTTCTGCTATTGACCATTATGTTTCCCGAATTAATGTAAAGAAATCTTAAGGACCAGGAAAATATTTGGACTCTATTAATTGAATTCAATTGTGTGCTGAAATTTCTTTGGAAAGTTAAGAGGAGCTTCCCTTTGAAAGGATTTTATTTATTTTTAATTATTAAAGGCAGAAACTATCCAAATTTGTAGTTTTTCAAAGTAGTTTGAACATTCCATTGCCAATAAAAAAATCACAGCACCAAAAACATTTTAAATTCTTTTTCTTTCTACAAATATTACACCATCATATCTCCTAGATTGCCATGATTACCATACCTCAGGAAGAAATTCATTGGCTGAAAGAATTTTAGATGTCCTGAGGTCATGAAAGAGGCCATAAATTCAAACTTGTTCTTTCTTTACATTGGTCACATCGGTATGCAGACAAAAGCTGAGACTTGACAAATCATTTGTTTTTATTTGTGCTTCAAATAGAGAATATATGCCAAGCCTTCACCTCATCTAGCAGTGTACTTTCTCAGTGTACTCAATCACTTCTGAGACTCAGTATTGTTCGGCCATGCAGCAATACATGTTCTCCGGAGAAGTAATGCCAAGTGCTTCTGTCTGTTTTATGCACAAAATACTATAGTTTGAGGTACAATACCCAATAGCAGGTGAGTGGTAATTTATCATCATTAAGCCTTGTCAGTCAGCAGTGCCCTCTTCCATGAAATTCCACATTAAATTACATAACTGTTCAAATGATCTGTACCGCCATTGGCTGCATGGACCATATAAACTGAAAAGAAAAATCTTCAACAATGGTGCCTGTCTTTATTCATTTGTGCTTCATTACTATTTATGCTACATTTTACTGAATGTGACAAACCTGTTGCCTGTCTGTCAAAATGATTAACTATTTCCTGACATGAATCTCTTCCAGTGATCCGGCCATTTCACTTCTGCAATGGAGATGACTTTTTGATGTTTTCCTTTCCTCGTGTGGTCCTCTTCCATTTCAAGATGCGATGCAAAAAGAATGCGATGCATTGGAATGTCATTTTTCACAACTCAGCTGCAAATAGTTTGAGACAAATGGTAGAATGAAAGAAACTCAGGTCAAAACAATCTAAAACCTATCAAAACAGTGCTTTAAGCTCACAAATCCATCAGCTTCAAATGGTTTCCTCTGAGTTTCTCCACAAAGTCTCAGCAGAGAAACAAAAGAAAACTTTATTCAATGGAGCAGAGTCCGACATCTTTGTGAATAAGATAAGCATGTATTTTAATGAACATTCAGTAAAGAGTGAAATAAATTGATTGCTGGTTACAAAAAAAAATGGAAGCTATCCCAACTGCGTGTTCATTGCCTGGGTTCATACAAAGGATAATGGTCACTTGGATGAGATGTTTATGTCCCACCAGCTTTAGTCAGCACAAGGAGCAGAAGATAGGAGAACATTAAATATGGAACAATTGAACAATTATGTATTTCAAAATGGGTTTGAAACTAAAACGAGCTCAGTGTGGGCAACTGGTCAAATTTTCCACAGATAATATTCATCTAGAATAGGCTTGCATCTGATCATGTGATCCCAAAGATAATGAGAAATTGGTGTTTAGGCTTCTGTATAATGTTTCAGCCATATAACCGACATGACCCGTACTACTGCACACATTTGGTAGCTGGGAAGCCAGGCTTTGCTGGCACTGTTACAAAGCAAGTGATGATAAAGAAACATGAAACCTGACCAGCAGAGGTGCAGATGGGCATCAACATATTCTGGTGCTATTTTGGAGGTCCTGGTACAGGCAGTGGACAGGAAGAGAGAGAGAGAATCTGCTCCCTTGAAGGCCAGAAAACCTTCCCTGTCAGCAACATCTGTGGCACCATGAGAAGAGATGAAGAAGTCAGTGCTAGGACCTTATCTTTCAGGATGTGCCTGAATGCCAAAATAGATTTAGTGACCTTATGAAAGATGTCAAGGTAAAACACACTGCTTTCTTACTGTCTTCTCTCATCTCCATGATCAGCAGACTCACAATACTTCTAACTTCACTGCCCTTTATTGTACACCAATCAATGCCCTATGTTCTCCTCCCCATAGCAACATGCCCAACATTATTGTAAGCTTCATTCAATTACTGCTACTGAGTAAGGCAGCAAAGCGGTTAGCAGGCTCAGTTGTGAGCACTCTCCCAGAATACCTTGAGGGCTTTGAGTACAGGAGTTGGGACATCATGTTGAGGTTGTAAGGCCTTTTCTGGAGTACTCTGTGCAGTTCTAGTTGCTCTGTTGTTTGTCAGGTATTATTAAACTTGAGAGGGTTCAGAAAAGATTTACCAGGGTGTTGCCAGGAATGGAGGGTTTGAGATATAAAAATAGACTGGAAAGATTGGGACTTCTTTCACTGGTGTATAGGATGTTGAGAAGTGGCTTTATTTAGATGTGTAAAATCATGAAGGACAGAGATAAGGTGAATGACAAAGGTCTTTTCTCTAGGGGTGGGGGGTGGGTTCAAAACTAGGGGCATATTTTTAAGTTTAGAGGCAAAAGATTTAAAAAAGATACAAAGAGCAACATTTTTACACAGAATGTGAGTCATAGAGTCATAAACATGTACAGCATGGAAACAGATCCTTCTATCCAACCCATCCAGATATATCCCAACCCAATCTAATCCCGCCTGCTAGCACCCAGCCCATATCCCTCCAAACCCTTCCTATTCATATACCCATCCAAATGCCTCTTAAATGTTACAATTGTACCAGCCTCCACCACTTCCTCTGGCAACTCATTCCATACATGTACCACCCTCTGTGTGAAAAGATTGCCCCTTAGGTCTCTTTTATATCTTTTTCCTCTCACCCTAAACCTATGCCCTCTGGTTTGGACTCCCCGACCCCAGGGAAATGATTTTGTCTATGTACCCTATCTATGTCCCTCATAATTTTGTAAACCTCTATACGGTCACCCCTCAGCCTCTGATGCTCCAGGGAAAACAGTCCCAGACTGTCAGTCTCTTCCTATAGCTCAAATCCTCCAACCCTGGCAACATCCTTGTAAATCTTTTCTGAACCCTTTCAAGTTTTACAACATCTTTCCGATAGGAAGGAGACCAGAATTGCATGCAATATTCCAACAATGGCCTAACCAATGTCCTGTACAGCCGCAACATGACCTCCCAACCCCTGTACTCAATACGCTGACCAATAAAGGAAAGGATACTAAACACCTTCTTCACTATCCTATCTACCTGTGACTCCACTTTCAAGGAGCTATGAACCTGCACTCCAAGGTCTCTTTTTTCAGCAACATTCTCCAGGACCTTACCATTAAGTGTATAAGTCCTGCTAAGATTTGCTTTCCCAAAATGCATATCCCCGCATTTATCTGAATTAAACTCCATTTGCCACTTCTCAGCCCATTGGCCCATCTGGTCAAGATCCTGTTGTAATCTAAGGTAACCCTCTTCACTGTCCACTACACCTCCAATTTTGGTGTCATCTGCAAACTTACTAACTGTACCTCTTATGCTCGCATCCAAATCATGTACAACAAAAAGTCAGGAAAAAGTGAAGGATGCAGGTACAGCTATAAGGCTTTGATTAAATTCATAATAGGAAAGGTTTAGAGGGATATGGGCCAAGTACAGGCAGATGGACATAGTTTCATTTCGGAACATGGTTGGTGTGGACTAGTTGGACCAAATGATCTATTTCCATGTTGCATGCTCTATCAGTGTATAAGGGGTGATGATCACCCTTGGAATTCTTCAGGTACAGGTTTGTGAGGAGTGATAATGCTCTCATGCATCCCCTATGTGCGAGATTGATACCTTTCAGAAGGCAGGAGGGTTATCTGCTTGGCTCTGTTGCATGAGTCAAACAGCAAGGTATGGTCCCTCTTTATCTCGGGGAATCTCCCTTATGAACAAAAGTCTGTGTGGTACAAATGATCCCCTGGTAAGTCCATAGAACTCCATGCTGATGCTCAATCACCACACTGAACAGGAGAGTATTGGTGCAGAGCAAAGTAATTCATATTTTGTGATAAACCTAGCAACATAAAGCAATAAATAAATATTCCTTTGAGAGTAACATTTCTACATGTCCATAAATGTTCTCGCTAAATCATTAATTATGAAATCTAGTTACTATAAGGTTATCTCAGCCTGTCTGCTTCACTTTACTATTGTCCTGGCTTCCTCAGCATCAGCTTTATCAATGTTAACATTGCCATATTATTCCTTCCTCCAAATTTGAGGAGATAGACTGCATTCCATCACTCCCTCTTCTCACATCATCGCTGAGCTCAATTGTACATTGTGCAGCAAATGATCACTGTCCTGGAGACACTTTGGATTAGGGAAAGAAAGAGATGAATGATCTGAGTAGTCAAATGGCACATCCCATCAAACGCAATCTGCTTCACTCATTACACCTTTATAACAACCAATCTCTAAGAAACAATGCACATACCTAACAGTCATTTGTTACCTTACTACACTTAACATGCACACACTATGATCTTTTCAACCATGCTACCCACACCAATTACTCAGTTACACAGTTCCTGCAGATACTGGACACATGCACCACTTAATCTCCACCTTCCTGTCATCACGACTCACTCCTTCTTTCTGTCTTAGCCACTCAAAAACTGTCCGAGCAGAGGTAGAAGAGTAAAATGACAGTGATGATGAGGATACCCAGTCATTGGTCAGACATTCTCAGCTACAGACTTGGACATGGACATTACATACATTTTAGAATCGAGGATAAAGTAGGAAGAGAATAGGGAAGCTTCAAAAACATGTTCAGTCAGAGGAATTAAACCGTAAGTAGTTTGTAATAATTTCAAATAGCTACAATGAGGGATTCTTCATGTCATTTAGTATCACGCTCACCTGTGTGAGCTTTAGAAGCGCACTGTTTGGAACATGCTTTTTGACAAAGATAGCGCTGATCTCAAATCAGCTTTGCATATTGACACTGAAAGCCACCTGCCCTACGTGCTTCTTGTGGTTCTCAGTTGCACAAACAGCTTTCAAAAGATGGCATTTACTGACCACTGGACATGTGGAGTTGTACCTTGACTGGCATCTTCTGCCAGGAGGAGACCTAATGTGTGGGCATACATGACACACTTTCTCTCTCTCTCCTTCCCTTCCTTTCTAAGGGGCAGCATGGTGGCTCAGTGGTTAGCACTGCTGCCTCACTGTGCCAGGGACCTGGGTTTGATTCCAGCCTCAGATGACTGTCTGTGTGGAGTTTGCATGTTCTCCCTGTGTCTGTGTGGGTTTCCTCCCACAGTCCAAAGATGTGCAAGTTAGGTGAATTGGCTATGCTAACTTGCCCATAATGTTCAGGGATATGTAGATTAGGTGCATTCGTCAGTAGTAAATATGGTGCATGGATGGGTTACTCCTTTGGGGACTTGCTGGGCCGATGGGCCTGTTTCCATGCTGTAGGGATCCAGATTCCGATTCTGATTCTAAATATCGATCATGTTGTCTTCTTTGCTTCAAACATGGATAGATTCTCCCCAGTTGACAACAAATCAATACCAAATACTTTTCAAATCAAAATTCCCATATCACTGTCAGTAATCTGAATATATAAAGAAAAAAACACCATTATATACTCTATTAGTGTCCATGTTTTATGTATCTTTCTCTATTGAGCTGCTTTCCAAGTAACTGGATGTTGGGAAGAAGAATGCTCTTTTTGAGTTTCAATTATATTCCTTCTCTCATCCAAGATCTTGTGGAGAGTAACAGTAAATATTGATTTTATTCAGCTCTATCTGCTTTACTTCTAAACAAGACACAGATGAGATTTTTCTTTTGATTGCCTTCACAAAAGCAACATACTGAAAGATACTTTCTCTTATGATTCAAGCCATTTGTCCAGTAAGTGTACCTCTGCCATCTTGATATTCCAGGTTTGGTGGGTAGGACTTTTCAGATGCTACACTAAGCCTTGGTCCCAAGGTAGGGATAAACAAGGATTTCCACTGCTCTTTATTATTCACACAGCCATAGAGTCATACAGCATGGAAACAGACCCTTCAGTCTAACCAGTTCACACTGACCAAGTTCCCAACAAAACTAGTCCCACCTCCTTGCCCTTGACCCATTCCCTCTAAACCCTTTTTATTCATGAACTCATCCAAATGTCTTCTAAATGTTGCAACTGTACCTGAATCCTCCACTTCCTCTGGCAGTTCATTCCCTACACGAAAAACTCCCCACGTAAAAAGTTTGCCCCTCATGTCTTTTTCAAATATTTCTCATCTCAATATAAAAATATGCTCTTAGTTTTGAACCCCCTCTATCCCTCCCACCCCTGCCACAAACCAGGGAAAAGACCCTTGTCATTCACCTTATCTATGTCTCCCATGATTTTATCCAGTATTTGTTCAAAATGGTATACAGTTCTAAACATTTAATGAGTATAGAATTGACTCATCTCTAATGACCTCCATAGCCCAAGTGTGCTTGCACTCACTGAACAAGCACATATCATGGGTGCAGATGAAATATTGAAGTCAAATAACCTATAAAGCAAAGGTGAGCAAATGGGGGTTGAAACAGATCAATCATTTTCTAGTTCAAGAGCAGAGCAGCTCAATGAGACTGAATGGCCTGGTCCTGTGGAACAGCACTTTGTCACAGGCAGGAAAAACTATCGGAAAAAATAAGAGAGAAAACAAGATAGTTGAGGATGAGAGTAGGTCAAAGCAGTGCACTGACATAAAACAGGCTTGTTGCAATTGGGATGGTAAATAATTCAGATTTATTAAAATCAGAATCTGTTTTATATACAGAACAAACTGGAATAAAATACACACATACATTAGTGGGTACAATGTTCAGAACATTGCAATTTTATCCCTGCAAATTAGAAATGATTTAGAACCAGAAAAAATGGGCTGAAAGTTTTGTTGTCTGCTGACTGTGAAAAGCCTCAAGTGAAATGGATGTGGGCAGTTGCAATTCAGTTCCCAGTGGATATGAGTTTATGGCACAAAATGGGCTATAATTCAGGACTAATTGGCAGTGTTTCAACAATGAGTCTTTCTTCTCTATAGTATATGTCTTTTACATTAATTGTTTCCGTTCATCGGATGTTAATAAGTCAGGGTATCCAAAAAGGTAAGACTCAATAACCTTTTGTAATCTATTTTTTTAAATGGCCTGGCAAAACTTTCAAACATTTATTGCTATCCACAGTAAATGATGTGTATCAATGTTAGTTCCCCAGGCGACTGACAACAATGCCTTCTTCTGAAGGCAGTCCAAATGATGACCTCATCAATATTTGACCCATATACAGTAAATACACATGAAAGTGGCTCCAGTTAATGGCCAATTAATGCTTAGCATCTGCAGCCATGGCTCCTGGTTTGGAACTGGAATTTCCTTTGAGTATTCCAATGAGGGGTCACACTCGTTGTGTGTGTCCCTGCACCAATTCTGTCAGCTCCAAGTTACACTAATTCCTTAGCGTTTGCTGGAATGTAAATGAGAAGATATCAGCAGAAGTGGTCAATGTGGTTTGAGGTTAATTGAAGCATAACTAGTGAGGCCTCAAAGTGAGGGTGATTATTAAAGTGAGAGTGACACGTCACGCTGATGCTGGCAAAGACAAGGTGAACTCGGCTTGATGGGAGGTTTCCTTCTGGAGGTGGTCTAATGGAAGTTCCCTTTAGCTGAGCCTTAAGGCTCATGCCCATTCTTGGAACTTGAGCATAACATTAGGGACAGATTTTGAACTGGGTAAAGGAATCAAGAGTTATGGGGAATGGCGGGAAAGCAGAGTTGAGGATTATCAGATCAGCCATACGACATAGAACATAGAACATTACAGCGCAGTATAGGCCCCTTGGCCCTTGATGTTGCGCTGACCTGTCATACCAATCTGAAGCCCATCTAACCTACACTATTCCATGTACGTCCATATGCTTGTCCAATGACGACTTAAATGTACTTAAAGTTGGCGAATCTACTACCATTGCAGGCAAAGCATTCCATACCCTTACTACTGTGAGCAAAGAAACTACCTCTGACATCTGTCCTATATCTATCACCCCTCAATTTAAAGCTATGGCCCCTCGTGCTCGTTGTCACCATACTTGGAAAAAGGCTCTCCCTATCCACCTTATCTAACCCTCTGATTATCTTATATATCTCTATTAAGTCACCTCTCATTCTTCTTCTCTCTGATGAAAACTTCCTCAAGTCCCTCAGTCTTTCCTCGTAAGACCTTCCCTCCATACCAGGCAACATCGTGGTAAATCTCCTCTGCACCCTTTCCAAAGCTTCCACATCCTTCTTATAATGTGGTGACCAGAACTGTATACAATACTCCAAGTGCGGCCATGCTAGAGTTTTGTACAGCTGTAGCATAACCTCATGGTTCCAGAACTTGATCCCTCTATTAATAAAAGCTAAAACACCGTATGCCTTCTTAACAACCCTGTCAACCTGGGTGGCAACTTTCAAGGATCTGTGTACGTGGACACCAAGATCTCTCTGCACATCTACACTACCAAGAATCTTACCATTAGACCAGTACTTTGCATTCCGGTTACTCCAATCAAAGTGAATCACCTCACATTTGTCTGCATTAAACTCCATTTGCCACCTCTCAGCCCAGCTCTGCAGCTTATCTATGTCTCTCTGTAACCTACAACATCCTTTGTCACTATCCAATAATCTCATTGAATGGGGGAGCAGGTTCGATAGTCTGAATGGCCTATTTATGCTCTTCCATCTTATGGTTGAATCTCTATTGAAGAAGATGCTAACTTTTGGATGAGACATTAAAAAAGGCCTTGTCTGGCTACTCATATGGATATGTCAAGGAATTATTTCAAAACACAAGAGGTAAATTACTCCCAGTATCCTGTCCAATATTTATCCCTCAGTCAACAACCACACAAACACACACACACAGATTATCTGGTAATTATCACTTTCCTTTTTGTGGGAGTTTGCTGAGTGTAACTTGGTTAACATTTTTTTACATTACAATAGTGGTTATACTTCAAAAGAACCTCCTTTGCTGGAAGACGCTTTGAGAAGTCTTGTGGTTATGAAAGTTTACATCTCAGCCTTCCCTTCTGGTATCCCTTCTCTCTTGCTTGTTCTTGGAAAGAGAAATTGTTTTTAGTCCTTCATTCCCCACTTTTTCCGTGTCCATTTCACCATCCGTAATGACATCCTGAAAGTCCAAAGCTGTTTTGTTTCACTATTTGCTTGTTACTTGGTAAATTTTACATCATTGCAATCTTTATATATATTGCTCCCTAAACTGAAGTCTAAGTCATTGAGAAAGATTGAACAGAGTAATGGACATCAAACTGACTTTTGGGAAACACTATCAATAACCAGCTCCCAACCTGAGAAAGATCTATCCCTGAATGGACTCATGAACCCTTAACATTCGCCTGTACCTGTGTTTTTGTTTTTGCCGCGGTTACCTATTACTTACTATCTACGCTACTTAACTCTGTGATCTGCCTATATTACTCACAAGACAAAATTTTTCACTGTGCCTCGGTATATGTGACAATAAATTCAATTCAATTCAAATCAATTCACTATTGTTCTTGCTTTCTGTCATTGAGCCTCTTATGCTTTCATACAGCCACCTACCTTCCCTTTAAATCCAGGCTTTCCACCTTCTTAATAAACCTCCTCTGTGGCACTCTGTTGAAATGTCTTGTGAAAGTTGATTTAAACAAGTTGAAGAGCACTAGCTAAAACTTACCTGTACTTTTTATCCTTTATCTCCTGCCAGTTATTTGGTGGCACTGAGTGTACATCTGACAGTGTTAAAGTTCCTCTTGTGTTTCTTATTTCTAACCAAATAGATTCTGTTGTTAAACCTTGACATTATTCCATTCCCGTGCTGCAATGGTATCTTTGACCAATACTGTCAAATCCTTCATTTTTCCCTCCTTATCTTTCCTGTACACAGTGTAATTAACAAGAATACTAAGTCCCCATTCCTCACCTTGCTCAGTTAGGTCTCTGATGCTGTCATTATATCATGTGTGTTTACTTGCATTGGCAGCTCTTATTTAAGCATATGCATTCCAGTCCCACTTTAGTCTGTGCTGCATTTGGCATTTCCCTCCCTTTCTGAACTACTCTTTATTCTAATGATGTATTTTCTCTGTGGTCTCTGTGTCAAATCTCTGTCCTCTTTAATATTTCATTGTGATGTCTTTCCTCTGTGTTATAGTTTATTGCTCCAGAAATTAGGTAATTATAAGTTGTTAGCAATTTAAAAAAAGGGCAAAATTGTATAGGGGTCTAAGTCAAAAAGATGTTGCTCCATTTTTTATGCTTTTTGTAAGCTGTGTGAAAAGATTCTCGATGGACAGTGGTGAGATGCTACTTGATGATTATAATTGCTTGTTAAGCGCCTTTCAGCTCATTAATATTTAAACTCCCATTTTACCAAACTTTCCTAACATGCTCGACTTTGGGAAAACTCGACGTGGAAAGCAGAGTGTGTACCTGAAGGATTCAGCTCGCTGCTTGCTCCAAGCCACAATCAGAATGAACATTGGGTACCCAACCTCTCAGGGCAAGACCCTTGGGCAGTGGCTGAATGCACTCCTCCTCCACAGACATTTGAACCTGACATCTATCAACCCTTCATCACCATCCTGGCACTTCTCCAATGCACTGGCAGTGAGCTCTGGATGCACAGAATTGCATGGGACGACAGACCCACACTGAAAGGCTGCAGTGAGACACTGCCCACGGGGACAAGCTCCCTATTCACAGAGGCTGCTTTTCAGGACAGTGCTCACTTGCACCATTACCCACTTGCTCACAGCATGCCCGTCTTGGCAGTGCTCAGTTTAAGGGGCCCACACACCTTGCCCTATGTCAATGTGCGCTGTCAATCTCACACCTACTCCATGTGACAGCAGTGCTTGCAGCTAATGTATTGCATGTACAACAAGCAGGCAGCCATATATCCAACTTTTTGGAGAGTACTCCTCACTGAAGTCCATGGAGGCCCTAGTCAATCAGGGGGCCGTGAGACAGTGAGTCAAGGGCAGCCTCCAATACTAGTTAATGACATTGCCCACAGCCAGGCTTTTAGTCAGGGAGGTCTCGCTCATTTCTCTGCAATCCAGGGAGTGGGCCAATGCTAGCCCATCGGCTTTGGACTGGCCAACCTTTTGAGGGGGGTGGGGCATAGTGGGGGTGTGTGGGTAGGGCTCATGCTGTCAGGGAGATATGCCTCGGGGGTCTGGGCATGTCTAGTCTGGGGCAGTCTACTCAGGTCAGTTGAGTAGTGGCAATGGTCAACCCAACATCCATCCACAGAAATGAAAGGAGTGGCGGGGTGATAAGACTGGCCTTTACTATGGGACTAACCCTCGGCAGGCTGGTCTGTGGAGCTGAGGGCTGCAGGTTCTGTGTAAGGATTCAGGACAGTGACGAAGAGGGGACCAGCACAAATCCAAAGCAGGCATTACAGTAAATGTGGATGGAAGGAACATGCAGTGTGAGAGGGAGGGCATCCATAATGAGAAGGAGATGGGCATGTGGTGGGAGTGAATGACCTCAACTGGCATGGTCACGCCATATCCCAGCAGCCTTCTGGGTAAAGTGCATTGGCACATAAGGATGAGTTCGGGGAGGAGTGGGCAAGTGCAAAGCTTGTGGACATAATGGAGGGGCTGTATGGGGGAGGGGGAGGGAGGGAGGGATTTTTAGGAGATCACTGGCACAGTCAGCCTGAGGCTGAAAGCCACTAACAGAGGAATGTTCCCTGCCACCTTCCAGACTGATGCAAATGGTAACTGTCTAATGGAGAAGAAAATGGCTGTGACTACACTTGGAGTGGGTGGGGGTAAATGACTTGACCTGGGAGAGAGGGGGCTGCTGCACACACAAGGGTCATAGGGCTTCAACAGGGAATGAGCATAGATCACAGACCCATGAAAGGTGCATCACACAGGCATGAAGCTAGTTTCCTCCCTGGCCATCCGACAATAAGGATTCTGTCAGTACTTGGCACAATCATTGCTGGAAAACTCTTTGACAGTCACACCTTTGCACAGCGTGGGGACCAAACATGAGGGATGTTGAACCAAGACTGCTGAAGCTTTCAGCAACGCTCAACATCATGAGTTCGCATTGGTATCCCCACATGCAGATGGTGCGGTTGGCTAAGTACGGACCCCTCTCTATTACAGCTCATGTGTAGCCTGCACTCACAGAGTCACAGAGATGTACAACACACAAACAGACCCTCCGGTCTAACTCATCCATGCTGACCAGATATCCGAAATTAATCTAGTTCGTTTGCCAGTACTTGTCCAATATCCCTCCAAACCCTTCCTATTCATCCAGATGCCTCTCAAATGTTGCAATTGTACCAGCCTCCACCACTTCCTCTGGCAGCTCATTCCATACACGCATGAAAATGTTGCCCTTTAGGTCCCTTTTAAGTCTTTCTCTTTTCACCTTAAATCAATGCCCTGTATTTCTGGACTATTCCACCCCAGGGAAAAGACCTTGACTACTTATCCATCCATGCCCTTTGTGATTTTATAACCTCTAGAAGGTCACCCCCTCAGCCTCTGATGCTCCAGGTAAACCAGCCCCAATCTATTCAACCTCTCCCTGTACCTCAAATCCTACAACCCTGGCAACATCCTTGTAAATCTTTTCCGAACCTTTTCAATTTCCACAACATCCTTCCGATAGGAGGGAGACCAGAATTGCACACAATATTCTAAAAGTGGCTGAACCAATATCCTGTACAACTGTATCATTACTTCCCAACTCCTATACTCCATGACCAATAAAGGAAAGCATACCATATGTGGCATCAAGGTGCCCCTAACAAAACTGGAATCAATGGGTATCAGTGGGTAAATCTCCACTGGCTGGAGTTATACCTGGTACATAGGAAGATGGTTGTGGTCATTGGACATCAGCCATCTCAGCTTCAAGACACATCTGCAAGAGTTCCTCAGGGTAGTGTCCTAGGCCTAACCAAGTTTAGCTGCTTCATCAATGACCTTCCCTTGACCCCAAGATCAAAAATGGGGATGTTATTCTTTTTTATTTATACGTGGCTATGGGCATCACTTGCTGGGCCAGCATTTGTTGACCATCTCTAGTTGGCTTTCAGAAAATGGTGATGAACAATCTTCTAGAACTGCTGTCAGTCCATGTGTATTAGGTAAACTGACAATGCCATTGGAGAGGGAATTCCAGGATTCTGACCCAGCGACACTAAAGGAAAGATGATATATTTCCAAGTCAGGATTGGGGGTGGCTTGGAGGGGAACTTGCAATTGGTGGTGCTCCCACGTATCTGCTGTCCTCAGCCTTCTAGATGAAAGTAGTCATGGGTTTGGAGGGTGCTGTCTAAGGAGACCAAGGATGATTGCTCAATGATACTGACATCGCTACTGTACAATGTAGCAAAGCCTGGACCACATGCAAATTTGAGCTAATAAGTTGCAAGTGACATTCCCACCAAACAAGTATCAGGCAATGACCATTTCCAACTAGACAGAACTTAACAATTTTCGCTTGATGCCCAGTGGCATTTCCATTGAATAATACTCTCAGTATCCTAGATGTTACTATTCACCAAAAACTAAATGAAGCTGGACCGGCCAAAGAAATACTTTGGCAACAAGACCAGGCTAAATGTTAGCAATTTTGTGTTAAGTAACTCACCTCCTGATTCTCCAGAACCAGTCCACTATCTACAAAGCATACGTCAAGTGTGTGATAGAATACTCCCCACTTACATGGATGAGTGCAGCTCCAACAGCACTCAGGACATTTGACACCATCAGGACAAAGCAGCTGTTTGATTGTCACCCCATGTGCCATCTTCAACATTTAGTCTCTCCATTGTCAATGCACAGTGCCAACCGTGTGTACCATCTACCAAATAACTGCTTAATTCACGAAGGCTCCTTCAATAGCACCTTCCAAACCTGTGACTTCTACCACCTAGAAGGACAAGGATAGCAGATACGTGGAAATATCATGAACTGCATCTTTCCCTTCAAGGTATTAACCATCCAGACTTGGAAATACCCTATTCCATCACTGTCACTGAGCTAAAATCCTGGAAATCCCTTTCTCACTGCATTGTGGGACTGCAGACACACTAAAGGTTGCAACAGTTTAACAAGACAGCTCATCATCACCTTTTCCAGAGAAATTAGGATTAATTGCAAACAGTCATTGCACATTTCGTGAACAAGTTTGTAAGAGACATTGCTTACTTTATTTTAGGGTTTCGTGATTAAGTCAATGGGTAGTAGTTGTCATCAGTGACCTATACTTAAAACAAAAGTAACCCTTGCATCCATTGTCAATGGGACATTACAGTTGTCATCTTCCTCCTCCTCCATTGTGGAATTGTCTGCAATCTAAGATCTGTGTTTTGTTCCTCCTGCAAATCTGAACCTCACTGCTTGCTAAGCAAGCCACACACCACCAACTGAAAGAACTTGAGTTCAAAATGGACTTCATAGGGCGGAGTTGGCTTCCAACGTGTTTGCAGTTTTGCTAGATTTAGGTCCCCGACTTGTGTCCAACCCTGTGCATTCCTTCAGGTTAAAACTCCATCCAAATGAGTTGAAGAAAAACTGTTAGCCATCTAGAAATTGCATAGATTTGGTCAGAGTTTTAGATAAGAAGAACTCACACATGGTTCCACACATGTGGGACACAGCCTTAAGGAAAAGATGCACTGAAAGCTTGGGTCAGCAAAGTAATGCCAATAGAATTAACATTTGTGCAGAGATATCGTCAAAACAATTGGGTGATTCAACTCCAGAATCACAATGACTAATCACTTTCTTAATAAATAAGGTATCATAGAAAATGTGCTGAAGGAATATATCAGCAAAGAACTTAAAAGCCAAGACAATGGTGGCAGGAGTTAAAGGACTAATGAAAGAAGTTAATGTTTCCAATAAAGGTAGTAAGCTTTTAAAGGCAGTTCGCCAATGTATGCCTGTTCAGCATACAAAGTTTTGAGAAGTAAAATTGAATAATGATCTGGGGCATGGAACTTATTGAGGACTTGGCTGGATCAAATTTAATGAGTTTAAGAAGATTATTGACTGTGTTTGTAATCATTCCATGCTTAAATCAATCTAAGATTTGGTGTGTGTTGTTTTTTGTTGCTGTTTTTTGAGAGAGAATGTTAAATCCAATGAAATATGGCATTGTAACTATAATCCAGGCCTTACATGCAACGTCACATTTAACTCCACGGGATGGAGTGTTGTTTTTCATTATTTTGTGATATATAATATGCTGAGAATTTGTTTCAGTTATCACTGACAGAACCAAAGACTCAGAAATTGAGGAGAAGCAGGAAACCAAATTTCAGAATCATTTTAGTGCTGACAATTCTTTTGGAGCTGCTCTTTACAGTAAACCATTTAGGAATGTTTGACTTTCAGCAAAATGATGGCAGTGGAGTAGAAGGGCTCTGTGGAAATGACTATCTCTTTCAG
Organism: Hemiscyllium ocellatum; assembly: GCF_020745735.1. NCBI lineage: Eukaryota > Metazoa > Chordata > Chondrichthyes > Orectolobiformes > Hemiscylliidae > Hemiscyllium > Hemiscyllium ocellatum. Next base: position 166,682,508 of record NC_083401.1, read on the forward strand.
TCCGTCTGTAACTAACCAAGAATGGTTGTTAATGCGACTTGCATTACATATGGTGTAAGATTGTGCATGAGAAGAATTCAGTAAGATTGATTTAACCAGTGACTGGAACTGCAAATATAATCAAGCATGGCTTTGCCACTGTGATACGGTGAAATAATGATTTTAAATAAAAATCACAGTAAACTATCATTCACACAGCATCAGTGTGAGGGCCAGTGATCATCAAGTTCATGTTAACAATGTCCATTCATGTTTTTTGTGTCTTCTGACACTGAAGGGAAAAAATAGGAGAAAAAGTTAACTGTATGAAAGAAAATATTTTATATAGATGTACTGTAAGAAATCTTGTCCCTTCAACTTAGTTTTCCTGAGGAGTGCTAAGCTTATTTAAGAATGAGTGACATTTAGCTTGGAAAGCAAAACGATTACCCAATTGTTAGTCTGTTATTTATAGAATAACCAATGTATTCTAGTGAATACATATTCTTGATAGACTCAATCAATAGATCAAATCTAGGTTTACATATTTAATCGGCTAAGGAAAGAATCAAAAAAAATTCTTTTTTTAAGGCTGTCAAGCAGTGCTCATGATTTTGTGTGCGCTGAACTTGAATTCAGCAAGTCTTTTCCCAAGTAATGGATTGTTAAAAGTTCATTCAGAGAAAGTGGATGGCATTCCAACAGTTATTGTCCACCTCTAGCTGCCCTGGAGAAGGCACTGGTGAGCTGGCTTCTTGAACCGCTGGAGAAACACCCATAATGCTACTTCAGAGTGAATTCCAGGATTTTGACTCAGACACACTGAAGGAACAGTAATATATTTCCAAGTCCGGACAGAGGTATTGTAAAATGCACAGAAAGGCAATGGTTTCTGGATTTTGTGTCCAGGAATATTTTCTACAGCAGTATGTACCCAGTCCAATAAGAAAATAAATAAGGCACAGCTGGACTTGGAATGAAGTGTTCTTTGGAATGAAGTGTTCCAAGCAGATCAATTGATAGTGGGGAAGTAGTTTAGAGGACAGTGATCATTGTAACTTGGGGATGTTGGTAAAAAAGATCAGTGGACAATTCAAAGCCAGAATAATTAATTGGGTGTGCTGAATTTAGAAGGGCAAGAATGGAATTGATCCAGATAGACTAGAACCACAAATTGGGGATAACTGTAGCTGAACAATTGATTAAACTAAGAAAAATAGTTCATGTGTGGTTAAGATATATCCCTTCAAAAATCAAAGATCAGGCAAACCAGAGCAGAACTCCCTTAGTGTAAAAGAAGATAGAAATTAAGGTACAGGTAAATGTGTGTGCTTACGACAGGTATCAGGTAGAAAATATAATTGAGAACCAGACTGAAAATTAAATATTCAGGGCACATGAGAAAATGAATAAAAGAAGCCAAAAGGGGTCGTGGGAATAGACTGACAGCTAACATAAACAGGAATTCCGAAGTTTTCTATGGGTATACAGATAGAACAATTCTGGCAAAAGGAGCTTAGGGCCAATTAGAGGCCAGAAGTGGGGACTCACACATGGAAGCAAGGGGCATGTTTGAGATGGTAAATGTATATTTTGTATTTCGGTTTATCAAGGAATAGACACTCTTGCACTCTTAGAGTTGGAAACCAACAAGGCTGTAAGCTAGTCAGGAAGAAACAACACAAAAAAAATTCAAATAACTTGCCAAGTTAAACATCCCAAAATTGATTGCTTGCCCAACAACATTCCACTCTCTACTCTTCACCAATGGCCCAGAGACTGATCTGTATGCTTTTTTTAAACCTTTTCTCAAACTCACTTTTCAAGTCTATTCTGTGTGATTTGATTGCATTATTATTTCTTTTTGGGTTCAGTGACGAATAAACTCACTCACTGTCCTGTTAACTCAAGAAAGCCTGAATAAATTGTTTCCTTTTAAAACTTAAATTTACCTTGATGTGAGACAAAAGTGTCCACAAGGGAGTAGATTTTTTGTAAATTAACTTTGTTGTGATTGACTGAGGGGGCTGGTGAATAGCTAATTAATTCTTCTGCTCTGGGAACTTGACAATTTGTGAGTCATAACAACTTGGGCAACTTACCTGGTGTCTTGATGTAACATCATTCCCTTCTGTTCTCAATCCTTTTAGAGAACATCACAGTGTTCTCTTGGTCACAATCCTGAAATTAAAAATATACCCCAGTAAAATAATTCCATAGCAAAGCCTTCCAGCAACAAATATTATATCGAAAACTTAACCAATAACCCCAATAAATCACTTTAGTAGCTGTCTTGCACGTGTCTTTAGCTGTTCTGGTGCCCTACGCTCTGCTAACCCAATAGCTGCAGGTTATGGCAGAAAATTTTCATATGGTATAATTGGCGGCATGATAACCTTGCTGGATAATCTGGAGCAGATCAGGGCCAAGGGCTGGCTTCAGACTGCATCACCTCAGCATGAGCAGCAATACTCTGGCCTGGTTGGCAGAGGAGTATTTACAAAGGCACTAGCAGAGTGGCCATAGTGGAAGCATAGATTCTGTCATATGAGGAGAGGACAGCAACTTCCTGAACCATAGAACATATAACATAGAAGGATACAGCGCAGTACAGGCCCTTCGGCCCTCGATGTTGCGCCGACCGAATCCTACCTAACCTATGCTAGCCCAATAACTTCCAAATGCCTATCCAATGCCCGCTTAAATGACCATAAAAAAGGAGAGTTCACCACTGATACGGGCAGGGCATTCCATGAACTCACAACCCGCTGTGTGAAGAATCTACCCCTAACATCTGTCCTATACCTACCACCCCTTAATTTAAAGCTATGTCCCCTAGTAACACCTGACTCCATTAGCGGTAAAAGGTTCTTAGTATCTACCCTATCTAAACCCCTAATCATCTTATACACTTCTATCAGATCTCCCCTAAACCTTCTCTTCTCCAATGAGAACAGTCCCAAGTGCCTCAGCCTTTCCTCATAAGATTTTCCTACCATTCCAGGCAACATCCTGGTAAACCTCCTCTGCACTCGTTCTAAAGCTTCCACATCCTTCCGAAAGTATGGCGACCAAAACTGCACACAATACTCCAGATGAGGCCTCACCAGAGTCTTATACAACTGCAACATGACCTCAGGACTCCGGAACTCAATTCCTCTGCCAATAAAGCCCAGTACACCATATGCCTTCCTCACAGCACTATTTACCTGGGTGGCAACTTTCAGAGATCTGTGTACATGGACACCAAGATCCCTCTGCTCATCCACACTACCAAGTAGCCTACCATTAGCCCAGTAATCCATCATCTTGTTATTCCTACCAAAGTGAACGACTTCGCACTTAGCTACATTGAATTCCATTTGCCACATTTCCGCCCAGCTCTGCAACTTATCTATATCCCGCTGTAACCTACCACTTCCTTCCTCACTATCCACAACTCCACCGACTTTTGTGTCATCCGCAAACTTGCTTACCCAGCTTTCAAGTCCTTCCTCTAGATCATTTATAAAGATAACAAAAAGCAATGGTCCCAAAACAGATCCTTGTGGTACACCGCTAGTAACTGCGCTCCAAGATGAACATAATCCATCAACTACTACCCTCTGTCTCCTTCCAGCCAGCCAATTCCTAATCCAAACCTCTAATGTATCCTCAATGCCATACCTCCGAAGTTTTAGCATTAGCCTACCATGGGGAACCTTATCGAACGCCTTACTAAAATCCATATACACAACATCTACTGCTTTACCCTCGTCCACTTCCTTAGTCACCTTCTCAAAGAACTCAATAAGGTTTGTGAGGCACGACCTGCCCTTCACAAAACCATGCTGGCTATCCCTGATCACGTTATTCCTATCCAGATGTTCATAAATCTTATCCCTTACCATTCTCTCTAAGACTTTGCCCACCACTGAAGTCAGACTCACTGGCCTATAGTTACTAGGGCTATCCCTACTCCCTTTCTTGAACAATGGGACCACATTCGCTATCCTCCAGTCCTCTGGTACTATTCCCGTTGACAATGACGACATAAAAATCCAGGCCAATGGCTCTGCTATCTCCTCCCTAGCTTCCCATAGGATCCTGGGGTAAATGCCATCAGGCCCAGGAGACTTATCTATATTCATCCTTTCCAATATTCCCAAAACCTCTTCCCTGCATATTTCCAGGCCATCCATTCTAATTATTTGTGATTCCATATTCACATCAGCAACAGTGTCCTGTTCCTGAGTGAATACTGATGAAAAGTACTGATTTAATGTCTCTCCAATCTCCTCCGCCTCCACACACAACTTCCCACTACTATCCTTGACTGGACCGATACCTACCCTAGTCATCCTTTTATTCTTGACATACCTTTGGGTATGTCAAAGCCTTTGGGTTTTCCCTAATCCTACCAGCTAAAGACTTTTCATGTCCCCTTCTCGCTTCTCTTAGCTCCCTCTTTAGCTCCTTCCTGGCTACCTTATAACTCTCAATCGCCCCTACTGAACCTTCACGCCTCATCTTTACATATGCCGCCTTCTTCCCTTTCACAAGGGACTCCAATTCCTTACTAAACCACGGCTGCCTCACAAGGCCCTTTACACCATGCCTGACTGGTACATACTTATCGAGGACACGCAGTAGCTGCTCCTTGAACAATCCCCACATCTCATTAGTGTTCTTCTCTTGAAGCCTGTTTTTCCAATCCACACATCCTAAGTCATGCCTCACTGCATCATAATTTCCCTGCCCCCAGCTATAACTCTTGCCCTGCGGCGCACGATTATCCCTCTCCATCACTAAAGTAAAAGACACAGAGTTGTGGTCACTGTCCCCGAAGTGCTCACCTACCTCCAAGTCTAACACCTGGCCTGGTTCATTACCTAGAACCAAATCCAATATAGCCTCCCCTCTTGTTGGCCTGTCGACATATTGTGTCAGGAAACCCTCCTGCACACATTGTACAAACACCGACCCATCTAATGAACTCGAGCTATAGCTCTCCCAGTCAATATCTGGGAAGTTAAAGTCCCCCATAACAACCACCCTGCTACCTTCACTCTTTTCCTGAATCATCCTCGCAATATTATCCTCTACTTCTCTAGGACTATTAGGAGGCCTGTAGAAAACACCTAACAGGGTGACCTCACCTTTCCTATTTCTAACCTCAGCCCAAACTACCTCAGATGGCAAGTCCTCTTCCATCGTCCATTCCACTGCTGTGATACTATCTTTGACAAGTAATGCCACGCCTCCCCCTTTTTTACCCCCATGTCTGATCCTACTAAAACATTTGAACCCTGGAACGTGCAACAGCCATTCTTGTCCCTGTTCTACCCACGTCTCTGTAATGGCCACAACATCGAAGTCCCAGGTACCAACCCACGCTGCAAGTTCACCTACTTTATTCCTTATACTTCTGGCATTGAAGTATACACACTTCAATCCACCCTTCTGGTTACAGGCACCCTCCTTAGAGATCACTGCATTATTCCTAACCTCCCTACACTCAAGGTCCTGTACCCTAAAGCTACAGTCCTGGTTCCCATGCCCCCACGGAGTTAGTTTAAACCCTCCCAAAGAGCACTAGCAAACCTCCCCCCAAGGATACTAGTGCCCCTCAGGTTCAGGTGTAGCCCATCCTTTTTATAGAGGTCCCACCTTCCCCAGAAAGGACCCCAGTTGTCCAGAAACCGGAATCCCTCCCTCCTGCACCATCCCTGTAGCCACGCATTTAACTGCTCTCTCTCTCCCTATTCCTCGACTCTCTATCACGTGGCACGGGTAACAAACCAGAGACTACAACTCTGTTTGTTCTAACTCTGAGCTTCCAACCTAGCTCCCTGAAAGCCTGTCTGACATCCTCAACCCTTCTTCCTACCTATATCGTTGGTGCCAACGTGGACCACGATCTGGGGCTGCTCCCCCTCCCCCTTAAGGACCCGAAAACACGATCAGCGACATCACGTACCCTTGCACCTGGGAGGCAACATACCAAACGTGAGTCCCTGTCGCCCCCACAAAACCGTCTGTCTGTACCCCTCACTATCGAGTCCCCAAGAACTATTGCTCTACCTTTCTCCACCCTACCCTTCTGAGCAACGGGGCCAGGCTCCGTGCCAGAGGCCTGAACCTCGTTGCTTGCCCCTGGTAAGTCATCCCCCCCACAAGTATCCAAAACGGTATACTTGTTCTTGAGGGGAATGACCGCAGGGGGTCCCTGCACTGGCTTCCTCCTCCCACTCCCCCTCACTGTCACCCATCTATCTTGAACTTTCGGAGTAACTACTTGCCTAAAGCTCCGATCTATGACCTCCTCTGCCTCCCGAATGATCCGCAGTTCATCCAACTCCAGCTCCAGTTCCCTAACACGGGTTTGGAGGAGCTGGAGATGGGTGCACTTCTTGCAAGTGTACTCAGCAGGGACGCTAATGGCTTCCCTCACCTCATACATGTTGCAAGAGGAACATTGCCCTCTCTGCACTGCCATCCCTCTAAAAGTAAGCTTTCCTTAAAAAAAAACAACAAAACCAACTAAATCTAAAGAAACAAACAAGGAAAATGCAGCACTTACCCGCTAGTCACAATTGGTCTTATTATTAGGTTAGAGGAGGTGGAAGGGTGGGAGGCACTACTCGTGTAGTGCCTCGGGTGACTCGCCTGCGCGTTTAAATAAGGGGAGAAAAGAAACCTTACCCAAGTAACGTAGCGCGCCTTCCGGGTCTGCTACCGCTTTTTTTGAAAGAAAACTTTAAATTTTTAACTATTAAATAAACGACCAAACTTACCCACCAGCCGTCGCGAAGTCTTCCGAGAGACTGAGGCCTAAAACTCGGAGCCCGCGTTTATGGAGCCTTGTGACTCACTACATGGCGATCCCAATTTGGTACCTGCCATTAAACAATATACCATGTCACTATTTGACCTGGTGTTTGTGAGAATTAGGTCACCGGACTTGCTCCTGATCATTCGGCTTCAACTGCAGAAATCACAAGGTCACCCCATCTGCAGTTTTCAAACATAACAGATTGCAGATCAAGGGTAAAGCGGAATTTGAGAGTGTGCATCAGGCCAGACATAATGTCAGCTTAGATGTTCTCACTGACCATAACTGTAATGAACCAAGCCACTTATCCGCCAAGAAATTCATGCACTATCTCCTGCGAGGAGCTGAGGAGGTGTCAGGTCTCTGTTGCTCTTTTCTGTTATGGGAAAGCTTCTTCTGTAAGAGAGAAGGAAGAATATCTAGACTGAGAATATGTTACAAAGTGTTCAAATGATGTCCCTGTCACAGCCAATCATTTGGGAAAATATGAAAACAGTAATATGAATGTGAATTGAAGCATTTGTAAATGTATGAGAATAACATGGTGCACATAAAACTGATGCATAACTCTTCAAGCTAGAGATTATTGATGGGTTCGGCTGGGGATGTGGTGCATAAGCTGTATGTGGGACTGCTCTTGAAGTAAGAGTTACATTTGAAAGTGCGTTCGCTGACCTTGGCAAGTGAGATCAATGAACTTTTGCAGCTTTACAGTCATGTCCTCCATTAGATTCCTTGAATAGATTACTTTGGCTATCTGTTCTCATTCTCTCTGCTGTGTGCACTTTGGCAGCCTCTACTTCTGTGGAAACATGACATCTCTCCATCTGACCATCCCTGGACTAGGGCCACCTCAGCACTGCATCAGAGAAAGTGGGGACATCTCTCTCAAAGTTGTCTCTCTGTTAATGGTATTTAATCATTATGAGAAATAATTTTCAATACATTCAAACTTCAGCTTCAGACAAAATGCGCCAGTTGATGAAGAGATGCTGGTTAGTTTTGTGAAGTTTTAATGCATGCTCTATTTGTGCCTGACTCCCTCGTTGAGCTCATCAGCAGTGCTGCTGCAATCCCAGTGATAAACAGATCGTGGGTCATTTTGCTGCGTGCTTTACCTCAATCAGACAAGATATAATCTTGTATTGTGAACCCCCCCATTCCTGAACAGCAACCTCAATCGAATTTTCAAACTCCAGAACACATGGATAGGCTGTTTGGATCGACTGGTCATAAGGCAAAGAGTTGTCAAATTTGTAATTTTATTTGAATGGTAGCATGTAATAATCCAGAGGCCCAGGCTAGTGCTCTGTAACATAGGTTCAAATCCTACCATAGCAACTGGTAGAATTTAAATTCAATTAATAATTCTGAAATTAAAAGCTAGGGTAATGGTGAGCACAAAGCCATTGTTAATTGTTGTAAAGAAAATCCATCTAGTTCACTAGCATCCTTTAGGGAAGGAAATCTGCAGTCCCTGCCTGGTCTGAACTACATGTAACTCCAGACTCACAGCCATGTAATAGACTCTTAATTTACTCTTAAGGGGTGGCATGGTGGTTCAGCAATTAGCACTGCTGCCTCACAGTTCCAGGGACCCGGGTTTGATTCCTGCCTTGGGAGACTGTCTGTATGGAGTATGTATCTTCTCCCCGTATTTGCTTGGGTTTCCTCTGGGTGCTCTGGTTTATACCCACAATCCAAAGATGTGCAGGTTAGGTGAATTGGCCGTGCTAAATTGCCCATAGTGTTGAGGGATGGTTAGGTTAGGTGCATGAGTCAGAGGTACATGTAGGGGAATGGGTCTGGGTGGGTTACTCTTCGGAGGGTCGGAGTGGACTTATTGGGCTGAAGGGCCTGTTTCCATACTGTAGGGATTCTCATTTTTCTTCTTATTCTCAACTGCACTCTGAAATGGCCTAGTTAGAGACTCAGTTATCTCAAGGTCATTACAACAAAAGGAATGAAACAGGGTAAACCACCCAGCATTGACAGATTGTACTGAACCATAATCTGTAACTCAATGGCCTAGCGTATCCCCCATTCTAACAATTATCACGCCAGGCAATCAGTCATAGGGCAATGAAGAGTGGAGGAGAGTATTTCAGGATCCGTACCACACCAACCTATAACTCAGGTGTCAACTGGTGAAACTGCGTCCGAGTGATGATTTGCATGACAATAGCAGAAGAAACATTCAGAAACACAAGATGAGATCGAAGGTCTGCACATACAGCTGTGAATGGTGGTGGACAGTTTGTCAAATAATGGAGAAAGAGGTTCCACATGTGGAGCCAGAAGTGTCAAGTGGAAGGTCCATCACCGCCTTCTCCTCCTGAGGTTTCCAGCCTCACATGGTCCAGTGTTTAGTCCATCCAATTCAAATGATATGAAGAATGGAATGTATTAGATACATCAAAGGCAGTGGGCCCTGCTAATAATCCGCCAATAGTTACTGAATTAGCCACACTCCTGGCCAATCTACCCCAACACAGCTAAAACATTGACATCTACCTGACAATGTGGGAAATTGCTCTGAATCTCCTGTCTATAGTAAGCAGCACAAATCATAGCTCACAAATCCTGCTGTCTCAGTGATATTAAGTGGCATATAAAAAGGAATAACATGCTCATTGATATCCAGCCTGAATTCCACCAGGACCACTTGGCTCCTGAACCCGTTACATGCTTGGTCTTAACATGGGCAGAAAAACCTGACCTCCATAGGTGATGTGAGAATGACAGCTCTTGACACCAAGGCAGCATTTGACCAGATGTGGCATCAAGGAATCTTAGCAAAACTGGAGTCAATGGGAATCAGGGAAAGCTTTTTGCTGGTTGAATCAATGTCAAGGTTGGTTGGTTGGAAGGTGGTTATGGTTATTAAAGGTCAATCAATTGCTTCAACAAGAACACTTCCTCCATCACAAGGTGAAAAGTGGGAATGTTTGCTGATACTCGCAAAATGCTCAGCACCATTTGTTTCAGCTCAGATATAGAAGTAGCCAATGTCTATATGCAATCAGACATGCAAGCCAGGGGTAATGCATAACAAGTAATACCCACGCAACACAAGTACCAGGCAATGACCATCTTCAACAATAACCCATTACTCCAACCTCTATCATCAACCTGGGGTTTACCATTGAACAGAAACTGAACTGGACCAGCCATATGAATACTACAACAGTAGGTCAGAGACTTGGAATTCAACAGTAGTTAACCCACCTCCTGACTCCCGTAAACCCATCCACCATCTACAAGGCACAATCAGGAGTGTGACGGAACACTCTCCACAAACCTACATCAGTGAAGCTCCAATAATACTCAAGAAGCTTAATTCCATTCAAGATAATGCAGCTTGCTTGATTGGCAACATATCCACTATCTTCAATATTCAATCTTTTCACCAGTCATGCACAGTGGCGATAGTGTGCACCATGTACAAGATGCACTGTGGGAAACTACCAAACTTCTCCAACTGCACCTTCCAAACCTGCAACCTCTACCATGTAGAAGGACAAGCTACATGGGAACACCAAAACCTGCACGTTCCCCTCTAAGCCACTCACCATCCTGACTTGGAAATATATAAAAAATACTGTCTCTGAGTCAAACAATGGGACTCCCTTCTTAACAGCACCGTTGGTGCACATAGAAACTCAGGGCCACAACAGTCAAGGAGGTACCTCAACACCATTTTTCCAGAGCAAATAGAGATGACTAATTAATACTGGCCTACATCCCATGAATGAATTTTAAAATTGTTGTTCTAAAATACTAGTAACAACAAGCAACTGAGATTTGAAAACTGACTTCTGTGACAACCATAAGCATTTACCCATGACCTGGCTTGCTCCAATGCATTACATGCATCTTCCAAAATGCTGATATTAGAATGGATCCATAAAATGAATTGTTTTATGTTACTGCTGACATGCCATTGTTTTACATAGCTTGCACAATAAACTGAAGTCAAATAAATCTGGGAAGCAGGGTACCTACAAACTATATTAAAATTAACTTTCCCATTCCTGCTCTAATATTAAATTCTTGTTGGTTTCATGTGGTTTTTCACCAGACTAATTAGAAAGATTGATTCTAGTTCACTTTCAGTCTCCAAAGTATTAGGTCTTGTGCAGACCTGTTAAGTACACCTACCCAAATAAAATCACTGATGCTGCTTTGACCCAACCTCTAAAGGATAACATACATTCCTGAAATGTTTGGACAAGATACCAAACTGCAGCCTTTCAAAAATGCATTTGTGAAGAATTGTCTGAATTGTTTAGTAATGGTTATTCATCTTATTAAATGCATATTTTTAAAAACTTAAAATAACATAGCAAGCACAGCAGAATTATAGTTAACTAGTAACACATTTTGGGTTAAACAATGATATATTATATGAACAAGGCATCATTACCGATCAGAAATATTAAATGTACTTTTGGTCCATTACTCCAAAAACATATTTTGTGAGGGAACAAAAAAACAAATTGAAACCAGATACAGAGCTATTCCATTCTGAACAGAAAAAAATGACATTTGAACTAAATAATTCCCCTAATAAATTCATGAGAAGACAGTATTGGCATTAAAGAGTTTTGCAACCTTGTTAAGTCAGACAAACAGTCTACAAGCTAACAAAAAAATCCTGCCTTTTCATTAATTATCAAGTTTCTTTTATTGCAGTCCAGAGGTTTGATGTGTAAAATGAATTGATTGAGACTGCACAGGCAATTGAACACAGACAACCATTGATTTGGCAGCATGTCATTTGTTTTACCTGTTTCTTGGAATGCTGTCAGGTTCTGATTAATTGATACTACTCTGCACAGATAGGTTTAACCCATTGCATACCACAGCAATGTGCAGGGATAGAGCAGTTCAGGTCACAAGTAATGTATAGGCCACCCAGAAAGAGGTATTTCTTTGTCTTTTTCAAACAATTTAGCTCCAAAAAAAAGCTGGCTAGAGGTTGTTCAGGACTGTTTGGATGTTTGGCACAAATTCAGGCTAAATTGGAAACTTCTGCTCGAGTCCAGGGGATGAATTTCATAACTGCACAAAGGATCATAAATAAGTAGAGTTGAAAACTCAGGCAGACAATAATTGAATGTATTCTTTTACTAGTTTACTAGTTTGATGGTTCAGTGCCTAGATAATATTTCAATATTCCTTATATCAAAATAATGAGTGCACTATGATGAACATACTCGTCATTATTTAATAATCAAATAGCTTTATCACTTTTTAATTATGAAATTTGCAACTTTTTCACAAAAGTGAGCATAAACACCAAGGAATATTTCAGAATTACAAACACTTCTAAAATGATCTCCAGGCATACTGAGATGTCATATGAAATTTTTTTGCCTGATAGAAAAAAGATCCTTAAAGTTAACATTTTTAGGGTGCAGGTCAAATGCTGGCAATACTTTCTAAATTAATTGTCATGAACTTTTTACAGAGGAATGAAATGGACAAACTCCAGGATGTCTCTAACAACACTATTCTAAATGTAAATTGGTGGGATTGATTTTGTAGTGTTCAGTAATATATTTTTCAAACTGAGTAAGTGATACCGTAAAACTGAATTAAAATATTTTGAAATAATTAATATTGAACTAAAATATTTGACTTCTTGTTTTGTGAATCAGAGGTAGCAAATACTTGTGGGCATTACTAAAGAAAAACTTTGGTATTCTTTGGGTTATAAGCTGAAAATGTGCTGCTGGTTAAAGCACAGCAGGTTAGGCAGCATCCAAGGAACAGGAAATTCGACGTTTTGGGCCAGAGCCCGATGAAGGGCTCTGGCCCAAAACGTCGAATTTCCTGTTCCTTGGATGCTGCCTAACCTGCTGTGCTTTAACCAGCAACACATTTTCAGCTCTGATCTCCAGCATCTGCAGACCTCACTTTTTACTCTATTCTTTGGGTTATGTAAATACTGACAATTTTGTCTAAGAATATTGGGAATTCCTTGAGTACCATAAGTTTTTAGATGGTCCGGTTCATGTGGCCATAAGTAAACAGCACTCAGTAAACATACTAAAGCATGTGTGCTTCCACACAGGTAAGATTATACACAAATTATTTTGTGCATTTATTCATTGCTAATCATTTAGTTTGCTCAATCGGGTATATCTATCTCAAAGCCCTCTTTTTGATTATTACTTAAATATCACTTTCAAGAATTGTCTTACTTGCTGGGCTTCTCTGTTTATTTTGTTTCTTCCTTCTTAGACTTGTTTTCTAATTTAGTTCACTTCGTAATGCACGTCAGCAAAATAGCCTGCACTTATTTTGCTTTGCCATAAGTTTATGTTAAAGAAAACAACATGCTGTTAAAAAATGAAATAACCTACCCAGTATGTTTTCTGTGCAGGTTACTAAGAAATTGATGTTTCTAATTTATTTGTGATCTGTCAGTAAGCCTGATTGCCGGGTCACACATGAATGATACAGTTTAACCAGTCTACAAAGGAGATGTACTTGTGACAACATTTAGTAAACGTATTTACTTCCCAGTAAATAGCTTGAAGTGTTTTCTTTGAGGATATTCATTTTCTTGATGATTAAAGAGTAATGATCCCTTTCTTGTTTTCTACAGACATTAAAACAATTATGATTCAAATGTTGTTTGGTCTAAGATCACAGCGTTCAACTCTTTTTAAGGATTCATTAAGAAATTTATTGCCAATATAGTTAATGATGAATGTTTCAAAAGGTTTAATATCAGATTAGGGAGCACACAGTTAATTAAAGGGGACCTGTAGCCATTGAATTACTACATCATTCAAAATATTAAGAAGGGGAATATCTATATACGCTCTGGAACATCTTAATTATCCTTTGTTGCAATGTTTTATACTTTAAAATGAATGGCCAGAGGCAATCTGAAAATAAGCCATTTTCTAAACCTTCCCTTTCATCTGTGCCTTCACTCAGTGGTCACACTGACTCCTTTGGGTCAGAAGACTATAGCACATATCCTGCTCGAGAGCTGTGCACATTTAATCTGCCCTGACACTTCAGTGCAGCCCTGAAGAAAAGAGGTGTTAGGTTGCAGAGCCTCTGTGTGCTCACTCAGGTGGAAGGTAAAATTCCTGAGGCCACATTTGAAGAAGAGCTTTGGAACTTTCCCTCATGTCCTCCTCAATACTTACCTCACATCCAGCACCTTATGAGGAAAGGTTGGACCAACCTGGTTTGTATCCAGGAGCCACTGGTTAAAACAAAAATTAGGGGTCACCATTTGAAACAGAAATGAGGCAACTTTGTTTTTTTTAGAGAGCCGTAAATCATTTAGACTTTCCTCCAGAAAAAGTGGCAGAAGCAGAGTCTTTGAATATTTTTAAGGCAGAGTTAGATAGATCCTTATTAAACATAGGATGACTCAGAGGTTATCTAGCTACCTCACAGTACCAGGGTCCCAGGTTCGATTCCAGCCTCGGGTGACTGTGTGGAGCTTCGACATTCTCCCCGTGTCTGCGTGGGTTTCCTCTGGGTGCTCTGGTTTCCTCACATTGTCCAAAGATGTGCAGGTCAGGTGGATTGACCATGCTAAATTGCCCAGAGTGGGTAGGGATGTGCAGGCTAGGCAAATTAGCCATGGGAAATGTGGGCTTAGGGGAGGTGGCTGGGTCTGGGTGAAATGCTCTTTTGAGTGTCGGTGCAGACTAGATGGGCTGAATGGTAGGGATTCTATGATTACAAAGGGATGTTAGGTGGGGTTGGCCTGACCATGCTCTTTAGTTATAAGTTTGCATCATTAGAAAGGTTAATGTATCTATATTTGGGAACTTGCTGTTTGCAAATTGGCTGGCTTATTTCTCAGTTACAACAGTGACTAGGGAACAAGTAATTTCTTAGTTGTAAGGCACTTTTGGATGTCCTAGGTTATTAAAGGTGACATATAAATGCAAGCTTTTCTTTCACTATGCTCAACCTTCCCTCCTTTTCCTCTTCTATCTCTGTCTCCTCCTTCAGTTTCTGCTGACTAATCCCCCTCTCCAGTTCCCCCGACTCTCCTTTCATGCCCACCCTATTACCTTTGCCTTCCACTCCCTCTTACCTGTCTCTTCTCCCACTCTTTTCTCATAACCTCCTTCAAAGCCTCAAGCTCCTCTATTCCCTTTGCTTCACCTAAATCTCCAAAATTCAGAGTGCCACACACTTACTTGCAATCAAAAACAGAAACCTCAAATTATTCCAACTACATTGCTAGTTCAGCATGAATGAGTTTTCCCTGTTTATTATTTGTCAGGCCAATGACTAGATTGACACAATCAATCTAACAGTTAAGTACATATTACATTAAACTTCAGAAGTGAAGATAACATCTATCACTCCTTAATTAGCTCTCTAATATTCAGAAGCTGATCTTAAAGTCATAGAGCTATGCAACATGCAAACACACCCTTTAGTCCAACTTGTCCATGCTGACCAAATATCCTAAATTAATCAAGTCCCATTTGTCAGCACTTAACCAATATCCTTCTAAACCCTTCATATTCATATGCCCATCCAGATGCCTTTTAAATGTTGTAATTGTACCAGCCTCCACCATTCCCTTTGGCAGCTCGTACTATACGGGGCGGCACGGTGGCACAGTGGTTAGCACTGCTGCCTCACAGCACCAGGGACCCGGGTTCAATTCCGGCCTCGGGCGACTGTCTGTGTGGAGTTTGCACATTCTCCCCGTGTCTGCATGGGTTTCCTCCGGGTGCTCCGGTTTCCTACCACAGTCACAAAGATGTGCGGTTCAGGTGAATTGGCCATGCTAAATTGCCCGTAGTGTTAGGTAGGGGGTAAATGTATGGGTATGGGTGGGTTGCGCTTCGGCGGGTCGGTGTGGACTTGTTGGGCCGAAGGGCCTGTTTCCACACTGTAAGTAATCTAATCTAATCTATACACACACCATCCTCTGTGTGAAAAAGTTGCCCCTTAAGTCTTTTTTATTATCTTTCCTCTCTCACCCTAAACCTATGTCCTCAAGTTCCGGATTTCCCCACCTCAGGGGAAAAAAACCTTGCCTATTTACCCTATCCATGCCCTTCATGATTTTATAAACCTCTATAATATCACCCCTCAGCCTCTGACACTCCCAGGAAAACAGCCCCAGCCTGTTCTGCCTCTCCCTATAGCTCAAATCCTCCAACCCTGGCAACATCCTTGTAAATCTTTTCTGAACCCTTTCAAGTTTCACAACAGTGGGGAGTCTAGAATTACACACAATGTTCCAAATGTTGCTTAACCAATGTCTGTGACATGATCTCCCAACTCCTATACTCGATGCTCTGACCAATAAAGGAAAGCATGTCAAACATCGTCTTCACGATTGTATCTACCTGAGACTCCACTTTCAAGGAACTATGAACCTTCACTCCAAGGTCTCTTTATTCAGCAACATTCCCCAGGACCTAACCATTAACTGTATAAGCCCTGCCCTGATTTGCCTTTCCAAAATGCACCTCACATTTATTTGAATTAAGCTCCCTCTACCACTCCTCACCCCCTGGCCCCTGTGATCAAGGCCTCATTGTACTTTGAGGTAATCTTTTTTGCTGTCCACTACACCACCAATTTTGGTGTCATTTGCGAACTTTCTAACTCTCCCTCCTATATTCACATCCAAATCGTTTATAGGTGCAGATCTTCACAGGTACAGGGATAGCTGGAAAATGGGGAGCCATCAAAAATGAGATAGTGAGAGTCCAGAGACAGTATATTCCTCATAGGTTGAAAGGAAAGGCTGGTAGGTGTAAGGAATGCTGGATGATGAAAGAAATTGAGGGTTTGCTTAAGAAAAAGAAAGCAGAGATCGAGTGAATCCTTAGAAGAGTATAAATCCTTAGAAGTATTCCTAGGGAAATCAGAACAAAAATGGAAAATAAGGTTAAGGAGAATCCGAAGGGTGTTTATAAATATATTAAGGACAAAAGGGTAATTAGGGAGAGAATAGGACCCTTCAAAAATCAGCAAGGCAGCCCACGTGTGGAACCACAGGAAATGGGGGAGATACTAAATGAGTATTTTGCATCATTGTTTACTGTGGAGAAGAGATGATTTGGAGATGCCGATGTTGGACTGGGATGTAGAAAGTTAAAAATCACACAACACCAGGTTATAGTCCAACAGGTTTAATTGGAAGCACTAGATTTCAGAGCGCTGCTCCTTCATCAGGTCTAAACATTATGGCACAGACAGCAGCACACAAGGGTGCTAACACCTCCAATACATTATCAGGGCTGAAACCAATTGTTCAAGTTCACTTGAGAATGTAACTTCGATAAAAATTTTGCGATTTACATATGAAAGAAGTGAAACTTACATGGTCATTCTAACAGATGAGAAACTTAACAGCAATCAAGTTTTTTTTAATGTATAATTTCAGTTACATCACACTGTAAGCTTTTGCTATAAACACTGTGTCTTACAATCATGTACTCCACAACCATCAGTTGAAGGAGCAGTGCTCTGAAAGCTAGTGCTTCAAATAAAACCTGTTGGACAATAACCTGGTGTTGTGTGATTTTTAACTTTGTACTGTGGAGAAGGACAGGGAAGATTCAGAATTTAGGGAAATTGAAGGTGACATCTTGAAAAATGTCCAGGAGGTAGAGGTGGTGCTGGATGTCATAAGAAGCATAAAGGTGGCTAAATCCCTAGGGCCTGATCAGGTGTACACTAGAACTCTGTGGGAAGTTAAGAAAGTGATTGCTGGGCCCCTTGCTGAGGTATTTGCATCATTGATAGTCACAGCTGAGGTGCTAGAAGACTGGAGGTTCTCTAATGTAGTACCACTATTTAAAGAAGGTGGTAAGGAAAAGCCAGGGCACTATAGACCAGTGAGCCTGACATTGATGGTGGACAAGTTGTTGGACGAAATCCTGAGGAACAGGATTTGCATGTATTTGGAAAGGCAAGGACCAATTAGGGATATCAGCATGGCTTTGTGCATGAGAAATCATGTCTCATGAACTTGATTGAGTTTCCTGAAGAAGTAACAAAGAGGACTGATGAGGGCAGAGTTGTGGATTTGATCTATATGGACTTCAGTAAGGCGTTCAAAAAGGTGCTTCATTGTAAACTGGTTAGCAAGGTTAGGGCACATGGAATGCAGGGAGAACTAGCCATTTGGATACAGAACTGGCTTGAAGGTAGAAGACCGAAGAGCCTTTTCCCACACTGTAGGCATTCTATTCAATTCTGTGCAGAGGGTGGTGGTGGAGAAATGCTTTTCAGACAGGAGGCCTGTTACCAGTGGTATGCCACAAGGATCAGTGCTGAACCCAATCAACTTTTGGAAGTTCTTGCCTAATATTGTCAAGACTGCCTTCCTCCAATTTATAACTTTAACATTTAGGACCTGTCTATCCTTTTCAATCACCATTTTAAAATGAATAGAATTATGGTCACTGGCCCCAAAGTGTTTCCCCACTGACACCCCAGTCACCTGCCCTGCCTTATTTCCCAAGGGTAGTTCAAGTTTTGCACCTTCTCTAGTAGGTACATCCATCTACTGAATCAGAAAATTTTCTTGTTCGCACTTAACAAATTCCTGTCCATCTAAACCGAATGGCAATTCCAGTCTATGTTGGAAAGTTAAAATCCTCTACCATAACCACCTATTATTCTTACAAATAACTGAGATCTTCTTACAAGTTTGTTTCTCAATTTCCCGCTGACAGTTGGGGGTTGGGGGCGACTATAGTACAATCCCAATAAGATAATCATCCCTTTCTTCTTTCGCAGTTCCACCCAAATAACTTTCCTGGAAGTACATCCAGGAATATCCTTCCTAGGTGCAGCGATAACATTATCCCTATCAAAAAGATCACTCCCCCTCCTCTCCTGCTCTCTTTCTCTCCTTCCTATGGCATTAAATCACATTAGAACATCCATAGTTTGGCATAGTGCTATTGTCCATTCGGTGGACTGACCTTTATTGATAATTGAAAAAGTTAACACTCCAACTTCCCATTGTGAGTGCTTTTAATACACAGTTTTAATTTCTCTCCATGCCAGCTTGTCATTTCATTGCAGTTGAGATTAAATAGAGGGGATATAAACAGCTGTTGATCATCTTAAGAAAAACATTAGGAAATAGTAGTAGAGAGTAAAAATAAAATCAGAAAATTTGCATTACACTATTTTAAACAAGGAAAATGAAAATAAAATGTTGATGCTCAGTGAACTCAGTGAAACATTAATATGAGATAGCAACGATTCTATAAAAGTTATTTTTCACCAAATGAGTACATAATTGATTATTCTAAGTAGACAAGAAGGATTCTTTGAAACTGACACCTTTTTGTCGGCATTTGATGATGTTTCTAAGGTGCAATATGTTCATTAAATATTTTACTATTTCAAATGGATTTGCAGACAAAGGATTTGTCAAGCAAGGTTCGAAATTGTTTACATTAGCGCTCTCTTGTGAATTGAATATGATTTCTTACACTATCGAATCAGTAAACATTTCAACTATAAAGTTGTGAACAGCATCAACATTTTTCATAAAGGAAAAACGCTTAGAATTAAATTGTCCTCAGTCTTGAGATATAATATATGCAATGCCATAAATGCTTTTGCAAATACTTCAAATGAAATATCTATTAGGACCTGCCTGAAAATTAGTATGGTCAAGGAACAAATTCTTTTAAAGGACTATTCTTGTCCAGTAAATCACCATGTAAGGCAGTTATGTGATGGAGTGAATGGGGAATTTGCACTCCTGCCTTTTATTGCAGTCTTCATGGAGCTCTGTTACCAAATACTGTGCCTGTTAACTCTAGATGGTTTGAGGATAACACCACACCAATAGATTTTCTAGAATTTGGCTTCTTTGCTCTTTTGAATGTTATTGTTTAAATTATAGAAAACATCTTGCTGCATAAATCTATTCCAGGTGGTTGATGGATTTACCACCTATCTTGCAAGGCACTTTATTCTTTTCATAATTAAGGACACAATGAGACGTAGCATTGAAATTATAGCACTACAGACTTTTTCAATCACATTTTAACTGTAAAAGTTTGTTATGTATAAGATATAGGATATGAGATAGCTTTGACAAATGTGGTTAAGGAGACTCCAAAGAGATTCTACAAATACATTCTACAAAAATTATAGCTAGGGAGAGAATAGGGCCCCTTAAACATCAACGAGGCTGTCTACATGCGGAACCACAGGAGATAGGTGAGGTCCAAAAACAATATTTTGTATCTGTATTTACTGTGGAGAAGGACATGGAAACTGAGGAACTTGGGGAAATAAATAGTGATGTCTTGAAAAATGTCTAGATTACAGAAGAGGAGGTGCCGGAAATCTTAAAACACATTAAGTTAGATAAATCCCTGGGACCTGATCAGGTGTTTCCCAGAACTTTGTGAGAAACTTGGGAACTTATTGCTGGGCCTTTTGCTGAGATATTTATATCATCAATAGCCATGGGTGAAGTGGTGGAGTACAGGAGAGTGGCTAATGTGGTGCCACTATTTAAGAAAGGTAGTAAGGAAAAGCCAGGAAACTATAGACCGGTGAACTTGACATCAGAGGTGGGCAAGTTGTTGGAGGAAATCCTGAGGGACAGGATTCACATGCATTTGAAGAGACAAGGACAAATTACGAACAGTCAGCATGGCTTTGTGCGTGGGAAATCATGTCTGACTAACAATTGAGTTCTTTTGAAGAGGTGACAAAGAAGGTTGATGAAGGCAGAGCAATACATGTTGCCTATATCGACTTCAGTAAGGCGTTCAACAAGGTTCCACTTCGTAGACTGCTTGGTAAGGTTAGATCACATGGAATACTGAGAGAACTAGCCAATTGGATACAAAATTGACAAGAAGGTAGGAGACTGGGGTGACCAGTGGTGTGTTGCAAGGATCGGTTCTAGGTTCACTGCTTTTCATCATTTATCTGAATGATTTGGATGTGAACATAGGAGGTATGGTTAGTAAGTTTGTAGACAACACCAAAATTGGAGGTGTAGTGGACAGTGAAGAAGGTTACCTCAGAGTACAGTGGGATCTTGATCAGATGAACCAATGAGCTGAGGAGTGGCAGATGGAGTTTAATTTAGGTAATTGTGAGATGCTGCATTTTGGAAAGGCAATTCAGAGCAAGACTTAAACATTTAATGGTAAGGTCCCAGGGAGTGTTTCTGAACAAAAAGACCTCAGAGTGCAGGTTCATAGTTCCTTGAAAATGGAGTTTCAGGTAGATAGGATAGTGAAGAAGGCATTTGGTATGATTTCCTTTATTGATCAGAGCATTGAGTACAGGTGTTGGGAGGTCATGTTGCGGCTGTACAGGACATTGGTTAGGCCACTTTGGGAATATTGCGTGCAATTCTGATCTCCCTTAAAAGGAAGGATGTTATGGAACTTGAAAGGATTCAGAAAAGATTTACAAAGATATGGCTGGGATTGGAAGGTTTGAGCTCTAGGGAGATGCTGAATAGGCTGGGGTCTTTTTCCCTGGAATATCAGAGCCTGAGGGATGACTTTATAGAGGTTTATAAAATAATGACGGGCACGGTAAGGATGACTAGACAAGGTGATTAGATTAGATTACTTACAATGTGGAAACAGGCCCTTCGGCCCAACAAGTCCACACCGACCCGCCGAAGCGCAACCCACCCATACCCCTACATTTACCCCCTACCTAACACTACGGGCAATTTAGCATGGTCAATTCACCTGATCCGCACATCTTTGGACTGTGGGAGGAAACCGGAGCACCCAGAGGAAACCCACGCAGACACGGGGAGAACGTGCAAACTCCACACAGTCAGTCGCCTGAGGCGGGAATTGAACCCGGGTTTCTGGCGCTGTGAGGCAGAAGTGCTAACCACTGTGCCACCGTGCCGCCCCTACACAGGTATTTTTCCCTGGGTAAGTGAGTATAAAACGAGAGGGTGTAGGTTTAAGATGAGAAGGGCAAGATTTAAAAGAGACCTGAGGGGTAACATTTTCACACAGAGGGTGGTATGTGTATGGAATAAGCTGCCAGAGGAAGTGGTAGAGGCTGGTACATTTGCAACATCTAAAAGGCATCTGGATGGGTACATGAATAGGCAGGATTTAAGAGGGATATGGGCCAAATGCTGGCAAATGGGACAAGATCAGTTAGGATATCTGGTCAGCATGGACAAGTTGGACCAAAGGGTCTGTTTCTGTGCTGTTTAACTCTTATGACTGTATAAGCGTGAACGGTAATGTATTGGAAAGCAAGGGTTGAGCAGAGTTACCGGCTGGCTACTTGAAAACAAGGGATGCCAATTAAAATGTGGCTAATGATAACCATGAGGAGCCTAACAACTGAAAGCCATCAGTTACATAATGAGAACTATTGGACAATCAGATGTGTTGCTGAATAAAGCATTGGCTGGAGTCGTACTTCAGGTGCTTGGACCAGTCTGGAGGATGTTGCATTATGGCATAGATTCCAGACTAGCCAAGCCTTTACCTTCAAGACAACGAAATGCTATTATTACATGCAATGTTCTGATAAAAGATATCTTCCTCACTATCCTCACTACCAGTCTCATTGTGTAATGGAGTAAATGTAGTGTCTTCAGTCAGTCAGCTATTTGCATTAACTATAGTAACATTAGAAAGCATAGAACTATGTATGTAAGCTTGTGATATTGCAGCCCTGGAAATAGTGTTGCTAATATACTTTAAGACATCTATCTGAAGGGAAAAAAAATTTAAGATATAGTTTTCGGAGACTAACATACAGAAAACCAAAAAGCACATCAGAGACACTGGTCAGTACAAACGAGTGAGGATGGGCAGAATGCTCACAGTGACTGGTTGCACTATGCACAATGTTGTACAGAGGAGCCTTGATTATCCGAAGGACACAGATGGGCAGTATTTCGTTTGGTTAATCGAATTCTGGATCATTGAATGCCGGCTAACACAGGACCTTGCAATCTTGCCAGATAATCCGATATTCAGATAATCGAATGCCGGATATTTGAGATTTCTCTGTATACACAATGTATGGACCTTCAGGAGGAACAGAATCTCTTCAGACAATTCCAGGGAGGAGTCACTACTGAAGTGGCCTGGAATGCCCTCATTGTTGCAAGATTTTCTTAGGTTAACGAGGTTCCATAAGACATTCATATAGCTCAAACGTGAAGCAAAAACGGAACAAATAAACACTGCATACTCCATACACTTGGTGCAACAAGATATCTTTATTTTCCTTAATCTTCCAAGCATCCTTACATGGAACTTCTCCTGTGGTTTGGCAGAGGTTGAGGTGGGAGGCTCAGTTCCACTTTCTAACAGCTGAAGTCTTTGTAGCAACTGTCCTCTGGATTTTGCCGCCCATGAGGGCTGTACTGCAAAGGAGTCACCTCAGCCATGAAATGGCAGTGTCTGAAAAGCTGACTAGGGTGACTTAGAGCCCTCTCCTCCCCATCTCCCTTCTATGTTCTCTTTCACCAATGCTGCTCTCCTTTTCACAACCCATTGGTTGTCCCCTACTCGAAATTGGCAATAGATCAGAGGGGGGATAGAAGGCAAAGGCTAACATATGTATCTTGTTTAATCAGACATTTACTGTGTTGGGTTTTGTCAACCTTCTAAGGCCGTTTGGAATGCAGGGGGCCATGGCAGGGTGTGGGGGTGGGGGTGGGGGAGAATTGTGAGGGAAGACGTGAAGTACAATGCTGATTGCCTTCCTTCTGTCATTGATTTTTTATCCAGTGGGGAAAGGTGGAGGCCAACTTCCAACCCAAAACCAGCTGAGCACCTGAAAAGGCAGCTGCTGAGATTTTACCAATGGCAGTTGGTCCTCTGATGAGTGGAGGCAGCTGGTATACTCAATGGGAGCTCATGGTTAGGCCCTAACTGTTCACTCAGTGGTACCTGGATGGAAATGACCAATCCCCCCACACTCAATCCCCTTCTAGGGGCCCATCATGACCCATTTTATAATGGATGGATGGCCATGTTAAGTGAAGTTCCATTGGTGGCCACTATTCCCAAAGAAACTGTTGAACAATGACACTCCAACTCGTTGGCTGCTCTTGTTCATTTAAAGAGATGAGAGCTGAAATGGTAATTAATTAGTTTCTGACACGTTGCCCTTGGCTTTCAGGCTCCTGCCAAACAGAGTAATTCTCACTATAGTGTGCAAGTCGTTAGTGAAGGACTCAGGTGATTGGCCCGTTTCATGTTTTATGCTAGTAGTCCCTCTTTCCAATGATGAAGTCACCAGCAGAAAGGCCTAATCATCATAATGGCACTGCACTTCACTCAGATCCAACCAATATTTTGACAAACATGTCCAACGCAGACAGGCTGTCTATCAGTATACCCAACACTCTTCAGAAGTCTCCCCCTTGTCAGTAGCCAAGTTTAGTATCTGAGTTGAGCTGAGCAGAGCTTACAGAAAGCTCTAATGGGAAGTCTTTACTGATAGTCCCACCTTTTCTGTCTGCTGTTACTCTGTGGTTCAAGTCAGCAACGGCAAACCTAACTTCCTTCCTGAATGGTCCCACTGCAGCATAAGTATCTACGTGGGTGCATGGTCTGCATGAAATCTGAGATGGTAGACCCTTGGAGGGACTGACCTTTTTGGAGGAGTTGTTGTCACTTTCTCAATCACCAGCTGAGGAATGCTGAAAGATCCTGTGGCAGACTAAAGACATAAATTAGAAATATCATGGTTAACAAGTTATATTGCACATGATCATGGAATAGAGACAGATTCACAGCCCAGAATAAGGCCATTCAGCCTATTAGTCCTGTTCCAGTTGACAAAGGGATAGTCGCCTTAATCCCACGTTTCAGTGCCTGGTCTATAGCCTTGAATGTTATGCAGCTTCAAGTGCGCAATCATGAATTTTTAAAAGTGATGAGGGTTCCTGCCACCACCATCAGATCCAGTCTTATCACACTCCCAGTGTAAACACTCCCTTTAAATTCTTCCACTAGTTATTATAAACGTTTACCCTCTGGTTATTGATCACCCTGTTAAGGGAAATCAATCCTTCATTTTCACTCTATATAGGCCACTCATAATTTTATTCGACTCAATTTAGTCTCCCCTTAGTCTTCGTTGGTTCAAAGAAAACAATCTTAGCCTACACATGCTTGCCTCATAGGCAAATGTCTGCAGTCCTGGCAATATCTTCAGAAATCTGTTCAGTACACTCTCTGGTGCAATTACATCCTCTGCTAATGCAGTGAATAGAACTGCACACGCTACACTATCTGTGGCCTAGCATGTATTTTATGCAATTCTAGGACAGCAGCCCCTGCTTCCCCTCCGCTCCTTATATTCGATTAGGTGAAAGTGATGACTGCTGATGCTGGACATTAGAGTCTAGATTAGAGTGGTGCTGGAAATGCACAGCAGGTCAGGCAGCACCCGAGAGCAGGAAAATCAGGAATGTTTCCTGATGAATGGCTCCTGATGAATGGTTCCTGATGAAGGGCTCCTGCCCGAAACGTCGATTCTCCTGCTCCTCAGATGCTGCCTGACCTGCTGTGCATTTCCAGCACCACTATAATCTTGACTCCTTATATTCGATGCCTTGGCTAATAAAGGAAAGTTTGCTGCATATTTTTTCTTAATCCCCCATATCTGTCTATCCTGACACTTTCAAGAATCTGTTGATATGCATGCCAAGATCCTTCTGTTCTCCTACACTTACCATATCCTACCATTTATTGTGCATTCTCCGATCTTGTTTGCCCCATCTACATATATTATTTCACATTTCTCCATATTGAATTCTCTTTACCATTTAGTTTTACCCTGTTTTCCAGTTTATTGATATATTTCCTGTGATCTACTACTTTCTTCCTCATTGCAAACCCTGTGGCAAATCTTCATATAATCCGCAAACATCCTCGGTCAAGCCACCTATGTTTAAGTACAAAACATTAAAAAAGACCATGAAAACAAACAGTTCAGCATTAAGCCCTGTGAACCCCATTGGAAACATTCTTCCAATTACAAAAACATCCATTGATCAATAATCTTTGCTTTCTGTCACAGAGCTAGTTTTGGAACCAATTTGCCACTTTCCTTTACATTGCATAGTTTCTGCTATTGCAACAGATTGCCGTGTTGAATCTTGACAAAGGCCTTGTTAAAATACGTTTAGACTTCAGCAAACATCAAAATTACATATGCAACCACTTTAAAAATACAATCAAGTGAGTCAGATACAATTTTCCCTTAAAAAAGAATCCAAGTTGACTGTTCTTGATTAACCTATGCTTTTGCAGTAATGATTTGTACTGAGCCCTCAAAAATATTTCCCATACTTTTCTCACCACTGAGCTTAGGACGATCGGCCTTTTATAACACAATTTAACACTTTCTTCCTTGTAAACCATGGTACATGGTAATCATTCTCCATCCCCTGGCACCACACATGTAGCCAGAGAGGATTTCCTCCTTTGCTTCTCTTAACAAGCTCAGATACATTTCCTCAGGGCCTATGGATTGATCTACTTTCAAAAAGAAATGCTGAACATCTGTGTATTTTCTCACTTGCTTGGTTTAGCCCATCCAATCTCCTCTTCCATAACATGGTATCTACATTGTCCCCGTCTTTAGTGAAGAGAGACGCCTAAAGGCCCAGAATACCAACCGTGATTTGGGTCACAGACTTGGAAGAGTACCCACGCCCTGAGACCAATGGTTAAAATGGCTGCTCAGGCATCAAAGTTTCTGACAAGGTGGAGGGGAGGGATCTCCACTCATGGAGGATCTTGATTATAAGGATAGTTTGGGAAGAAGGCCAGCTCCTAGTCAGCTTCACAATGCTGTGATTTAAAAAAAGGAATGAGATATAAAACAGATGCCAACCCTTGCCAGATCACACATGCACATGGTCCTCATGCCTATCCTAGCCAGCCCAAGACCTGCACCTACATGTATAACCCTTCATACCTTCCAATCAAACTGTGCCTTGTACCCACCCCTCATGGCACCTCATATTTTCCATGCCAACCTCTGTCTCTCTATCCACTCACTGGTCCTTTATGTCCTATACTCTTCTATCCACTCCATGTAGCACCTCATATTGTCCATTTCAACCTAATCCCCTCTATCCACTGCCATGGCATAATCTCTATGCCAACTTATTGCCAATCCCTACCTCTCGTGTTCCCCAAATACCAGCTTTGCTCTTCCATTCACTATGCCAATTCTCCTGATATTCACCATGGAAAAACTCTGGAGCCATGCAGAGGTGAGATAAGATACATTTCTCAGTGTTCTAGCAGCCCACTCTCATTCAGTAAAAACCTATTTACTATATTCATATTCCTTCAGCTCCTTCTCAGAATAAGTATCTCATTCAAGTGCACAATCCTTTGCAAAAATGCACTGGGATTGATTTCATTGGTAGTCTCACTTCAAAGAGGTTATAATGGCTTGGAATTGTTGATCAAGCTGTGAAATGAGAGGCACCTTGTAACCCGTGTAATAATAAATTGTTGTGAAATCAGTCATGCAGTCGTCATCCAGCAACATGAATCCTCAGGCTCATATTT
The DNA here is from genome assembly GCF_020745735.1 of Hemiscyllium ocellatum. Taxonomy (NCBI): domain Eukaryota; kingdom Metazoa; phylum Chordata; class Chondrichthyes; order Orectolobiformes; family Hemiscylliidae; genus Hemiscyllium; species Hemiscyllium ocellatum. Next base: position 166,709,850 of record NC_083401.1, read on the forward strand.
ACAGAGTGAAGTAAGACAGTTTTTTTTGAACACCTAAGGCATTTTTTCAAAAAGACTTTCAAATGGTTTTTAAAAATAATTGAAAGCTTTGTTTGATGGCTGCTTTTGATATTTTCTTTTGACACTTTTGACAGTTGGAGTTAACAGGTCTGCTGATAGTTTCAATCACCTTGACAGTTAACAGCTTTATGAATGTCATATGCCTGCCTTTAACTATTTCAGAGGGTAGCTGAAAATGTGTTGCTGGTTAAAACGCAGCAGGTCAGGCAGCACCCAAAGAACAGGAAATTCGACCTTTCGGGCATACCCCCTTCATCAGGGTTCCTCATTCCTGATGAAGGGCTTTTGCCCAAAACTTCGAATTTCCTGTTCCTTGGATGCTGCCTGACCTGCTGCGTTTTAACCAGCAACACATTTTCAGCTCTGATCTCCAGCATCTGCAGACCACACTTTTTCCTCCTATTTCAGAGGGTACCCAACCTTTCTCAAAGTTCAACTGATCTTGCCCAAAAGCTGTCCAGAGCTGTATCTAAATTGGTACCTTGCCTAGCCAAAGAAATGATCTTATCGGGTCGACCAGATAAATATTTTTAATCAACATGTTCAGAGATGTATAATATAACTCTGGAGCAGTTGGGACTTAAACCCAGACCTCCTGGCATAGATGAAGGAATTCTACCACAACCGCTACAACAGCCTTCAATAAGAATCACCCTCTATTTTGGGTTTCACCTTCTTGGGATAATAACCCTGACTTGAGTCGAGGGAGTTGATGACTTAAATGATCATGAACCAGGCATGTGAAAATCCCACAGCAATCCCAAACCTATTTCCATCTCACAAAGCTATGAACTGCTGTGATTGGGGAAGGGAGTGGGATATGTGATTTCTGGGCTCATCCATCACATATGCCCCAGTATGGGAAAATTCTACACAGCAGAGTGCTCATGCCTGCATTTTCCACCTTCCCACCAAAGTTATTTTTTGTTGCTTCTACTCATCCCTTAGTTGCTCGTTTTCTCTTTATACTTTTATAAAACCTCTGTGGTTTTATGAGATGAGTATCTGTGCTGCATGGACAGATGCAGTATCAACAAACACACAGCCTGAGAGAGACAGGTTCTGGATGTAAGTTTGCAAGTTTACTGGCTGAGCTGGAAGGTCCAGCGAGCAAACTTACACCCAGAACCTCAACATGAGCTACAAATCTTCTCAAAACCCGCTGGAGACAGGTTCCTCTGGGTGATAAGTTGATATGAAAAATGACGTGGTGAATAGATTTGACAAGGCAGAGTGAGGAATTCCAGTGACGTGCACATCACAGTGTAGTCATCTTTCCGCTATCTTGTGTTGCGAGGCCACTTTAGTATTGAATCCATGAGCGTAGCTCCACATTTTTGCCGCTGACTTCAGCGGTAACCTCCAGTCACATTTTTTTTGCTTCATTGACAGCTTCTCGTTCTCAATGACAAAGGAGCATACCCCTCTCTTAGGGCTTTGCAACATTCAGTATCATATCCAAGCAGGTGTCACTAAAACAAGGTGTTGCCTTTGATCGTGTGGATTCCATTCTGCCAATTTCATCTATTCTCCTTCCAACTCCTAAATCCAGTAAAGTTGCACATTTCGAATGTTCTTTTCAACCTTGGAGGCGAACTCCACTCATGTGGTTTTCATCACACCCACTCACATTAATTTCAGAAACCCAGCAATGATATGCTCATGCTGTGACTGGATTAGACAGACGCACAACAATGATTTCCGCATTTTATATGAGCTCCTACACCGTCACCACTCCCAGACTGTCAGGAACTTAAAAACCTCCATGGTACTTGCCACATCACAAAGTTGCCAGGACAGGAACAGCTCAGCTACATTTCTGGATCGCAGTGTTCCAGATTCTTGCAGGGTCTGAGCATATTTGAACATAGCCTTTTAGACAATGCTCAAAATCAGCACCTAATTAGCACAATGTCTGGAATCGAATAGAACACATGGTTTAAAGATACAGATCAGCCAGAATTGTGTTCTCACAACTTTTTTATTGAGAAAGCAGTGGTTGTTTTGCAAACCACAGGGGAAAATTTTAACAGTTAAATGTTTCAAAAGATAGAGGAAACCTATTGCCCAAAGACTTCATAAAAATCAGCATCAGCTTTTTTATACCTATTAAATGGCATCACTTTTTTGTGCAGCATACAGACAAATGTTCACGTGTAAAGAAATAAACCTCAAGACTATGTGTAGAAATCCTTTGAAGGGACAGAATGCTACTTCACTGCTCCCAGGTGATCGCCCGATCTGTCATACTAAAATTGTGAAGCTAGTTGCTGCACTGATTCCAGTTAATTAGAGTGGCACAGTGGCTCACTAGTTAAGACTGCTGTTTCCTATTGCCAGGATTTGATTCCACCCTCAGGCGATTGTCTGTGTGGAGTTTGCACAATCTCCCCATGTCTGTGTGAAGTTTGCACAATCTCCCCATGTCTGTGTCGAGTTTGCACATTCTCCATATGCCTGTGTGGAGTTTGCACATTCTCCCCATGTCTGTGTCGAGTTTGCACAATCTCCCCATGTCTGTGTCGAGTTTGCACATTCTTCATGGGTCTGTGTCGAGTTTGCACAATCTCCCCATGTCTGTGTGGAGTTTGCACAATCTTCCCATGTCTGTGTGGGGTTTAGACAATCTCCCCATGTCTGTGTAGGGTTTGCACAATCTCCCTATGTCTGTGTGGAGTTTGCACATTCTCCCCGGAGTGAATAGGTGGGAAGGGAAATTGGCAGGTAGGACAGATCATGAGGACAGTGCTGAGCTGGAAGGTTGGTGGTGGACTGGTGGTGGACGTCACCGGTTTCCTCACTTCCCCTCCCCCTGACCTTACCCCAGTTCCAACCTTCCAGCTCAGCACTGTCCTCATGACCTGTCCTACCAGCCTATCTCCCTTCCCACCTATCTGTTCCACCCTCCCCTCTGATCTATCACTTCCATCCCCACCTCCACTCACCTATTGTACTCTTTGTTACCTTCTCCCCAGCCCAACCCCCCCCCCCCCCCGGAGGCTTCCTGCCTCTATTCCTGATGAAGGGCTTTTGCCTGAAGTATCGATTTTCCTGCTCCTTGGATGCTGTCTGACCTGCTGTGCTTTTCCAGCACCACTCTGATCTAAAATCCATGAGTATGTCCTGATCCACCAGAAGGTGCTTTTTTTTATTCATTCAGAGATGTGGGCACCCCTGGCTCAGCCAGCATTAATTGTCCATCCTAATTGCCCTTGGAAAGGCAGTTGTGAGCTGCCTAGACCAGTGCAGTTTGTGTGGTGTAAGCATACCTACAGTGCTGCCAGAGAGGAAACTTCCAGCAACACTGAAGGAACAGTAATGTATTTCCAAGTCAGGAAGGTGAGTGACTTGGAGGACAGCATGCAAGGGATTGTCCTTCTAGAGCTCACAGATCTGGAAGGTCCAGTCTAAGAAGACTTGGTGAGTGGTTGCACTGCACCTTGTAGATGGTACACATTGTCTGCTTGTGGTACAGGGAATGAATGTTGGTGATGCTAGATGAAGTGTCAATCACTGCTTTGTCTTGGATGGTCCTGAGTGTTTTTGAGTTTTGTTAGGGCTGTACCTATGCAGGCAAGTGGAGAGTATTCCATCACACTGTTTACAAGTGCCTTGCTGACAGGCTTTGAGGAGTCAGGAGGTTAGTTACTCATGTTGGGTTTTGAGCTTTACCCTAAATGTAATTATGAGACTAAAGTCAATTACTATCATAGACTGAGAGAGTCAATCTAAAACTTTACCGGTCTTAATTAGTTACAAGACCCATTACAGGACAAATATGTCACAAGTTTCACAGATTTTATCACGAGAATTACAAAACAAATTGTAATTAATAAAAGCTGTCTTTTTTCAGCCGATCCATTTCAGGAAACGAGCCAGTGTTTTTGGTTGACTAGATACACTTCACTTGTTCCCTTCTGTTGAGTGAAGTTTACTTTCTGTCTACGATCTTTTCTTCTGTGGGTCAGAACAATAAGGATTATCCACGTCTAGAGTCACAGAGTCATACAGCATGGAAACAGACCCTTTGGTCCAACCAGTCCATGCCATCACAATCCCAAACCAAAACAATCCCACCTGCCTGCTCCAGGCCCATCTCCCTCCAAACTCTTCCTAATCATATACTTTTCTGAGTATCATTTAAATATTGTAATTGTATTCATCTTCCTCAGGAAGTTCAATCCACAGGCTAACCACCCTCTGTGTAAAAAGGTTTCCCCTAATTTTCTTTTAAATCTCTCTCTTCTCACCTTAAAAGTATGCCCCCTAGTCTTGAAAGGCCCCCACCCTAAGGAAAAGACTACTACCATTAACCTTATCTACACCTCTCATGATTTAAAAACATCTGTAAGGTCACCTCTCAACTTCGTACTCTCTGTTGAAAGAAGTCCCAACCTATTCAGCCTTTCTTTATAACTCAAACCTTCCATGCCTAGCAACATCCTGGTAAATCTCTACTGAACCCTCGCTACTTAATAATATCCTTCCTATAACAGAGTGACCAGAACTGGACATAGTACAATGGAAGAAGCCTCACCACTTGTACACACTAGCTATTATCCCTTTTGCAGGACCAGAAACACTTTAACTCTAGTAGCTAGCTAACACATGAACAGCACACGGTTGATCACAGTTTGGAAAAACAGTGTATGTTCAATTCCTGACTGATTTCTTCGAAGTGAGTCTTGATTTGCCCTTTGAAATATCTATCAATTTTTAATTATATTCCCTATTATGTTAGCGCATCCCTCTTGGATTACTAACTTTACTTACACCTACACATGCTTGCCCACCTCACACTCTCACACTTGCCAGCACCTCACTTTTTTTGTTCCCATGAACTCATGTTAGGATTTTGATCCAGCAACAGTGAAGGAACAGCGATATCTTTCCAAGTCAGGAAGGTGAGTTGCTTGGAGGGGAAGATGATGTTTCCATGTTTCTGCTGTCCTTGTCCTTCTGGGTGGAAGTGGTCATGCATTTGAAAGGTTCTATCTAAGGAACTTTAGTGAATTTGTGCAGCACATCCTGTAGATAGTACCCACTGCTGCTATTGAGCATTGGTGGTGGAGGGAGTGGATGCCTGTGGATTTAATATCAATTAAGCGGCTGCTTTGTCCTGAATGGTGTCAAGTGTCTTGAGTGTGGTTAGAGCTGCACCCGTCCAGGCAAGTGGGGATCACTCCATCGCAGTTTTGATTTGTGCCTTGTAGATGGTGGATAGACATTTGGGAGCCAGGAGATGAGTTACTTCCTAGCCTTTGACCTATTTTGTAGCCAGTGTTTTTATGTGGTGAATCCAACTGAGTTTTGGGTTAATGATAACCCCCAGGATGTTGCTAGTGGGGGATTCAGTGATGGTGACATCGTTGAATGTCATGGGGTGGTGGTTAGATTGTCTCTTAAAGGAGATGGTCATTGCCTGGCATTTGTGTGGCATAAATGTTACTTGCCACTTGTCAGCCCAAGCCTGGATATTGCTTAGATCTTGTTGTATTTTTCATGGACCACTTCAGTAACTAAAGAATAGCGAATGGTACTGAAGGTTATGTGATCATCAGCGAACTTATCAGTGACAAAGAGAGGTTGACTAAGCTCAGGCTTTTCTCTCTGGAGAGAAGGAGGAAGAGAGGTGACCTGATCGAGGTATACAAAGTAATGAGAGGCATCGATAGAGTCAATAGTCAGAGACTTTTCACCAGGGCAGGATTGACTGGCACGAGGGGTCATAGTTTTAAGATATTAGGAGGAAGGTATAGAGGAGACTTCAAAGGTAGATTCTTTAAGCAGAGAGTTGTGAATGCATGGAATGCGTTGCCAATAGTGGTGGTGCAAGCAGAGTCATTAGGGACGTTTAAGTGACTGCTAGACATTACATGGAGAGAGTGAAACGAGGGGTGAGTAGGTTAGGTTATTTTATTTTTGATTACGAATAATCCTCGGCACAACATCGTGGGCTGTCGGGCCTGTTCTGTGCAGTACTTTTCTATGCTCTATGACCTTATGATGGAGGGAAGATCATTGATGAAGCAGCTGAAGATGTATGGGCCTAGGACACAATCCTGAGAAACTCCTGTTGAGATATCCTGGAATTGAGCTGACTGACCTCCCACAACCATCTAAGTATGATTCCAAACAGCTGAGAATTTGCCCTGATACTCATTGATTCCAGTTTTCTTTGGGGTCTTTGATATCACACTGGGTTGAATGTGGTCTTGATATCAAAGCCTGTCCCTCTCCCCTCCCCTCTGGAATTCAGCTCTTTTGTCCATGTTTGAACCAAGACTGTAATGAGGTCAGGAGCTGAGTGGCCCTGGCAGAATCCAAACTGGGTGTCACTGATCAGGTTATTGCTGAGCAGGTGCTGCCTGACAGCATTGTTGATGACACCTTCCATCACTTTACTGATGATCAAGAGTAGACTGATTGGTGGTAATTGGCAGCATTGGATTTGTCCTGCTTTTTGGGTACTAGGGCATACCTGAGCAATTTTCCACATTGTCAGATAGATGCCAGTGTTGTAATGTACGGGAAGAGCTTGGCTAGGGGAATGGCAAATTCTAGAGCACAAGTCTTTGGTACTACTGCTGGAATGTTGTCAGGGCCCATTGCCTTTGCAGTATCCAGTGTCTCCAACCATTTCTTGATATCACACAGATTGAATCAAATTGGCCAAAGACTGGCCTCTATAATGTTGGGGACCAGTGGAGGAGACTGAGATGGATTATCCACTCAGGACTTCTTACTGAAGATTGCTGTGAATTCCTCAGCCTTACCTTTTGCACTGTGTGTTGTTCTCTTCCATCATTGAGGATAGGTATATTTTGGAGCCTCCTCCACCATTGAGTTGTTTAACTGACACCCCATTCACAACTGGGTGTGACAGTACTGCAGAGATAATCTGTTGGTTGTTGGATCATTTAGCTCTGTCTATCACGATACCGTTTGGCATGCAAGTAGTCCTGTTTGTGGTTTCACCAGGTTGATTAAAAAATGAGGTCTGCAGATGCTGGAGATCACAGCTGCAAATGTGTTGCTGGTCAAAGCACAGCAGGTTAGGCAGCATCTCAGGAATAGAGAAAAGGGCTTATGCTCGAAACGTCGAATTCTCTATTCCTGAGATGCTGCCTAACCTGCTGTGCTTTGACCAGCAACACATTTTCACCAGGTTGATGCCTCATTTTCAGGTATGTCTGGCTATGCTCCTGTCATCCCCTCCTGCACTCTCCATTGAACCAGGATTGAATCCCTGGCTTGATGGTGATTGTTGATTTGGGAATATGCTGGGCCTTGAGGTTACAGATTGTGCTGGAGTACAGTTCTGCTTCTGTTGATGGCCCACAGTGCCTGATGGATGCCTGGTATTGAGTTGTTGAATCTGTTTGATGTCTGTCTCATTGTGCACAATGATACAAAGGAGGGCATTCTCAATGTGAAGGGTGAGATTTTGCCTCCATGAGGACTGTACAGTGGTCACTTTTACTAACACTATCATGGACAGATGCATTGAAAGCCAGCAGATGAGATCAAAATTAATCAAGAAACTCAGCTAACATTCTGAGGACCTGGGTGGCGAGGTTTCAATTAAATCTGTCTTGATCTTATTAAATGGCAGAATAGGATGGAGGAGCCAAATGGCCTCCACCTGCTGCTGGCTCATGTGTGGATTTGTATGCTTGACAAGTAGACTCTTGCCTAGAATGGAATTGTGGAGAGACACTAGAGATCCATTGCCTATTCCATTCATGAGATAAAGTAGATCGTCAAGTTCAATACCTTTGTAATTTTTTGTAATGCTGTACCTATTTAAAATTTTTTTGCTTCCTGTTTGCCATAATCTTTTCTCCCATCCAAAAGAGCCCACCCATGTGACGAAGTCCTAGACCTTTATCAGTCCCCTCACTGTGCTAACCATTAAGCTCTATTGAACGGTCTCTTCTAATTAGTTGCTCTCCCTTTTATTTTTCTCTTGTTGGCTGTGTGAAAGTGCCCATGGGTCTGCCCAGTGACTTCAATCACACCTTGTTTATTGTGTGACAGAACATATTTCTTCACCCTGTCATTACTATTACCTTTACAGAGATCGCAAAATCTGTAGACAAGTAGCTTGGTCTTCTCCCTTTGGAATCTTGGGCAATAATTTCCTCACCGATTGGATATTTTGGGGAAGTAGAAATTCATTAGGAGACCAGAACTCTATTGATGCAACAGCTGTCACTGTCAATCGGAACATCGAATAGGGTAAGTTAGAGATAACTTTTAAAATTCATATCACCAGTGTCAATATTACTATGTGTATTGTGTAATTCAACTCCATTCACTTTGTATACTTTATTCCAAATATGTGTGCACTAACCAAATCCAATTAATATTGGCTTTGTTAACTATTAGCATGTCAAGATGTTTCTTTTTACAGTGAATTGCTATTGTTTCCTTTAAGGTGTTCATTTGCCCCTTAGCCTGTACGGTTTCGTCACACATTCCATTCACAACGCCAAGTCATTTCTCAAAGTCCAAGTACCTGAGAGAAAGAGATTCTTCTCACCTTGAATGAGAGATCAGTCTGTTGAATCATTTCAGCAAGAATTTGGACGTTTCCCTGCAAGATATACTCAATATAATTGGTGTTCAGAAGTCCATCTTTACAATTTGACATTCAAGAACTTTGTCATACCTAACCTGCAGAACTGAAAAAAATGAGAGAATGATGCTTTTGGTTGCTTATCATAACAAAATGGTATCATTTCAGCCAACAAATGAGCATCATGTAATTTTAATACTTATTTAAATACTTTGTTTACCTGTGATATGGACTCAATCTCCACATAACTTGGTTAGTGTTAAACGTTATAAATTAATTGGACAATAACTGAGAAAGAAGTAAAATTTGTTTTACTTTTGCTGCCTTAAAGAAAGATAATCCATTATTTTTAAGAAAATGTTTTAAAAATCGAGAAGAAATCGTTGCATAAAGATTTCAAGAAACAAAGACCTCCTCTAGCCCTTGATTATTTGGAATGCTTGGTATAAACTCAGTAATATAAGGCTGATTTCCCAAATGTTCAATTATTGAATTGCAAGTACTGACTACTTGACATTTAATAATTCAAAACGCCCTCACCCAGTCACCCAAGACCAGCCATGATTTGTCATATACAGGGACGAGGGCTCTGTAAACAGGTCAGTTCCCCCAGTAATTTATAGCTCCAAGCTTAAAAAAGCAGCATTTCACCCCAATTACTTACATTTAAATCTGAATTTCAGTCAGTATGGGAAAAAGCTTATTTCAACATTTTTTAGAAACGTGAAAACCGATGGAAACTTTTAGTTTTATGACACTTACTCAGTATTTATAACAGGTTCTGTGTGTTACTTGATCCAAGAAAAGCACATTGTAGATCAAGCATTAATTACAAATGGTTATACTTCATATTAAGAATCTCTTATGACTTGAAATAATAGATGTCACATAATTGCAAAGTAAAATCTTTAGAAGGCATAGGTTAAGTAAAGCATTTGGTTGTTGGCCCTAATAGGGTCTATGTCTGAGCCTGGGCCTGATTCTGTGCTTGCATGGGCCCCAGACTTTTGGCTCAAGGGATTAGAGATTAAAGGGGAACTCCTTTTTGAGCACACCAGCCTGTGTCAGTTTACAAAGTGGCTGAACAGATTCTTTCTTTGGATTTGTACGTTGCATGAAAAGCAAAATGTTTTGAAATTGAGTTATATGGTAACTGACATTTTTAGCTGGTGACTGGATTGAAAACAAAATAATCAATGACTTTGCTCTGAAAATTAAATCCATTGTCGTATTTCCTGCATGTGGAAACAAGTCAGATTCACTTTTTTCTTTCTGAAAATAGAAGCTGGAAAGGCAGAACAAATTATTGGATACAGACAGAAATGTGTGTTGTGTTGGAAGCTTAAATGGGAATCGATGATACAGAGAGAGATGGGTAATTACTCACTACATCTTTATGAATCTACAGGCTGAGCACATCAGTAGGTGAAATGGGGTGAAGATTAAACAGGGCATCAGTCACCACATTAACAGTTAACACATTATTTCACAATATAAAGAAATACAATCTGTCTGATTAAGTGTGAATAACTTACAGGCTGCATTTCTCCATTAACTGAATTAAAACAGAATAAAATCTGTTAAATATAGCCAACTCTAATAGGCTGTAACTAATCTTCATGTACAGACCTAATAAAAACCTTCTGTCTAGAGACAAGGCAAAAGTTTTTGATTGATAACCTTTTATCTGCACTGATGTTCTTCCATCAGTAACCTATTGTTGTATTTTCTTCTATGGCCTTGTGTTTTTTGACCAAAGAGCCATGGACTATACCTGGGAAAGGGGCTAGAATAACATGATTGACATATCCAACTCAGAGCAAACTACAAGCTGTAACAAATAGGGCTTTTGAAATTGAGAAACAACTCTCCTTCTCCAGCAATTTCTGTTTTTATTTCCAATCTTTGGTGTCTGCAGTTCTTTGTTTGACCTCTAATATCAAGCATTGTGCTGTTTGGTTCATGTTGCTATTTTAGCTTTGAGGAAACATCTGACTCCCAAAGGCTGCCTTGGGCAACTGTGTGGAGTTTGCACATTCTTCCCGTGTTTGCATGGGTTTCCTCCAGGTGTTCCGGTTTCCTCCACAATCCAAAAACGTGCAGATCAGGTGAATTGGCCATGCTAAATTGCCCGTAGTGTTAGGTGCATTAGTCAGGAGTAAATATTGGGTAGGGGAATGGGTCAGGGTGGGTTGGTCTTCAGAGGGTCAATGTGGACTTGTTGGGCTGAAGGGCCTGTTTCCATACTGTAGGGAATCTAATTAAATCTAATCTAATCTATAACCATTTTATATTCATTCATTCTACAGTCTTTGTTTACACTCAAATGACATGTTTCCAAACACACAGTACTGTTAGATTTTAAAGATCTGAATAATATGTTTCTTAATTGTCTTTGCTCCCATTAAGTAAGATGAACTCAGTGACTCCCACTGTACAATGCAGAGGCCTAAATCCTTGATTCATTTTTATGTTCTCATCCTTCATATGACAATGCATAAAGTTAGCAGGCTGGGTTTTGTTTGCTCTGTGCCTGGGCACATTTGCTCATTTAGATATTGCAAATATTGGGAAATGTACTCACCTACAAAGTAACAGATTTTACATTCATCATTTCACTGGAAGGAAAGGTGATTGCACTTCGGAACCCTCCAAATTTTACAATAGTGACTGAACTAAGTGACATAGTATGGTCAGGCATAGACTCAGGGCTATGGATTTGCCCGAAACATTACATGGAACTTTTGATGTGGCTTCACCAATCTACATAATATACAGGTAAGTAATTTAATTTGGAATCAAACATTGTGCTCACAAGATACATCTTCATATTTAATTAGCATTGTTAGAAACATCTTCACATTATCTAGATATTTTCTGTAATTTATAAATAACTATGCCTAAAAACGTAATTCACTCTACCTATGCAAATTGATACTTCCAAGTAAATTGTCTTCACAGTTTATCCATCCTATTCCAATGTGCATAACTTCTGTGCTATTGATATATACAATAATGGTAAGAGTTACTGTTTTAGCTCTACCCAATGTAACGATGGCACACGGTCTTGAGCAGTGGAGGATATGTCAGATGGGGTCAGAATGTAATATCTACCTCCCATATGAGTTTTAATATTTAGGCCCAAGTAGCCATTGTAACTTATACACATTGCTGTCACATAACAAAATACATTTTGTTAAGACTAGTTCATCTTCTAGTTCAGGCTTAGTAGTGATTTATTCTGGATCAGTGGTGCTGGAAGAGCACAGCAGTTCAGGCAGCATCCAACGAGCAGCGAAATCGACGTTTCGGGCAAAAGCCCTTCATCAGGAATAAAGGCAGTGAGCCTGAAAGCGTGGAGAGATAAGCTAGGGGAGGGTGGGGGTGGGGAGAGAGTAGCATAGAGTACAATGGGTGAGTGGGGGAGGGGATTCTGTACCGCTTCTAATTGTCAGTAGACCCTTCAGTATGATACAGAAAAGAAGATTGGCAGTAACACTCCCTCCCAACCACAAGCTGCCAATGTTTAATATCACAACATACAAAGTTTGGGAGAAGATTTGTAGCTCGGGTGCTCGTTGTTGTGGTTCTGTTCTCTAGCGAATCGGATTCCTGTGAGTGTGGCGTTGATGATCTGGTGTGCAAGGACTGCACAAAACACTACATAGGACAAACAGGAAGACAACTAACGGTCCACATCCATTAACACCAACTAGCCACAAAACAACACGACCAGCTATCCTTAGTAGCCACACACTCAGATGACAAGCAACATGAGTTCGACTGGGACAACACTACTATTATAGGACAAATCAAACAGAGAACAGCCAGGGAATTCCTAGAGGCATTCATCCACAGATTCAATCAATAAGCACATCGACCTGGACCCAATATACCGACCACTGCCGTGGACAGCTGGAACTGACAACCGGAAGCGGCAGGTACAAATCACTCTAAATGTCGGAGGAAACATCACAGAAGCGCTTCACAGGAGGCTCCCAAGCACTGAGGATGTCACCTAGACAGGGGACGAAATGTCTGCAACACAAATTCCCAGCTCGGAGAACAGAACCACAACAATCACAACATACAGCATTGTGATCAACAGTGGGACTGTTGAATACATAATAATGGCAAAATAAATACCTTCAACATTGAAGGGAAAGGTTTCCAAAGAAGAATGAGTATACAATTTTAGGAGCCTTGTTGCTCTAAGAATATGTGGTCATTCTGAAATGCAAACACAAAGCTGTCTGAAGCATTTGTGGAAGAAATGGCAGCACAGGAACAATACAACGAGCAGAAACTGTCACCCTAGAGCCTGTAAGTGTCACAGAAAAAGACAATGTGGACTAGGAAGAGTTAAAACAGATGAGACACACTGGGCAGATATGGATTGCTTGGCAAAGAAGGATTTAAGAGAGCAGTGTTGACGTATGATTTGGCCAGGAGCCGGGAAGCAAGCATTTTAGAGTTCAGGGATTAAAGTTCAAGATTTCTGGAGTTAAGGGGGAGAAACTTCAAAATCACGTTGCAAAAGACCAAGCTGAAAGGATAGAGGAAAAAGCTTCACTTACCGTTTCCAATAAGCAACACCACCAGAGCAATCTTGCTGTCCGTAAGTTACAACCACAGTTACAAAGGCAAGACACATTCAATAATACCACAGCAGAAGCATCAGAAACATTGCTGAGCAGATTTCAAATGATAAAAGGGCAACTTAGAACATTTACAAGATAGAATCTGACAGGTGCAGAATTGTGAAAACTCTCGGCTGCCTGAATTTGTCAAACCAGAGGCTTAGGGGTGGGGATGGATGGGGATTGGTGGAATGGTCATGTAAAAGCTTGTAATTGTTAACAATGGGGGAAATGCTTGGGGAAATGTAAATACAGTAATGGTTGTGAAGGGTTAATGTTGGAAACTGTATTAGCCTCCAACCCAATCTAAAGATGTCTTAGGTTTAACTCTGGAACTCGATGAGCTCAAACGTGTCATCTCTGGCATCTGTTAGTCTTTAATAATTATATCCAACTAACCAATGTAACTTATATCGATTACTACTAAACAGTAAACTGCATCTGGTTGTTTAGAGAAGGCTCTTGTTAAGACGGAGTAGTGGTTTATCCTTTACCACTGCTAATTGAAATGTCCTTGGACAGATTATAGAAAGAAGGATTAGCAGCAGCCCTCTATCGCAACCACAAGCCACCAGTGGTTCATACCACGACATACAACATACATTTGCATTATGGTGCATCTGGTGCTTAGGCTGTCAGTTTAATTCAGTTCAGACCCCTTCAGCTGCTTTCAGTCTTTTGTATTATGTTATCTTTTTGTGCCTGTATTGCTTGGTTGTTATTTTTTTCTTATTATATTTGTCATCTAGCCATAGAATTTGAAGTTATTGGAAAAATCTGATTTAAGTAGCAAAATGTGCTTAACAATTTATCTTATGTCCATGTTTTGGACATTTCTGTGCTTATAAATTCCAGCTAGATTGATCATGTGCTTAATATTTATTTCTGTCTCCCTGTACTCTGCTGTCACATGTTCTTTCTTATTAAATACTTCATTTAGAGTCATAGAGTCATACAACACAGAACCAGACCTTTTGGTCCAACCAGTCCATGCTGACCATGTTCCCAAACTAATCCAGTCCTGCACTTGGTCCATTGACCTCCTAACCTTTCCTATTCATCAAATTATCCACAAGTCTTTGAAATGTTGTAACTGTACCAGCACTTCCTCTGGCATGTCATTCCCCACACAATCCACTCTCTGTGTGAAAAATCTGCCCCACATGTCCTTTTTAAATCTTTCTCCTTTCACTAACTATATGCACCCTAGGTCTAAACACCTCTACCCTTAGGAAAAGACTTCGGTTATTCACCATATCTATGAACCTCATGATTTTATAAATCTCAATAAGGTCACACCTCAATCTTCTATGCTCCAGTGAAAAAACTCCCAATTTTCCCAATCTCCATACTTCCATACCTGGCAACATCTTGGTAATTCTCTTCTAAACCCTCTCCAGTTCAATAATATCCTTCCCATAACAGGGCTACCAGAACTGGATACAGTACTCCAGAAGAGAGCTCACCTATGTCTTGTACAACCTCAACATGACATCCCAACTCCTATACTCAAAGCCCTGAGCAATGAAGAACTGATTGTGGGAATCAATTCTTTACAGGGAATCGACCCAAAGGAAAGAATGAATTGAATGTGCTAACAAAATCATTGCAACCAGTAGCCAATCTGTCAACTAAACATCTAAATATTTAATAATGGAAATCTGTAAACATGCTGAGAAATTGCAGGTCAGCTGGTGTCAATAATAAATATTAACTAACAATCTTCAAAAATGAGAGTATGTTGTAACTGAACAGAATTTTGTGCGAATAGATCAAAGGAAAAGGGGAAAAGTAAAAAAAAACACAGGAGAGCAAAACCGAATGATCCTTGAAATGCTTGTTGGGGTTGGGGAGTTGGAATGGTCCTGCTGAGCAGGAATTAGCTAGAAGTCCCAAACTGTGTTTGCAGGGGACCAAAGGAAGAAAGCTTTGAAATTCCAGCTGATTAATACAGAGAAGTGCTAATCATGAGAAGGCTGTATTGCAAAGCAGAGGCTGGGCAGCCTTATCAGGGTAAACAGAAACAACTCAGGCTGAACATATTCCGACTGTGTCTTCACCACAAGATAGTTACTTTTCCAAAATGTCACTTGATCATTAACTTGGAAATACATCGTCACCCTTCACTGTTTTTGACGCAGAAATTTGGAACTATTTCCCAGATAGCCACCACAGATGGACTGCAGTAATTCAAGGAAGACATCATCTCCTCAGGAGCACTAGGAGAAGCAGCAAACAGTGGGTTTTATGGTGATACATCCAACCTGTAAACAAAAATGATGTCCCAAAGCTCTTACAATTATAAATTTCAATTCCCCATAAAATTCAGCCTCACAATCTAAACACTTTCCTCGAATCTTTCCATCTCAGAATAAACCCTTGCACTTGCTGTTTTCTGGTTGGTTATTAGCAGCCCTTTGGGAATGGGCTGAGAGCTGGGAAGATTGGCAGTATTGGGAGGAAGCTCACCACTAACAAGGGACAGCCCTAGGTTACACTGACAAATGAAGAGGACGCATCTCCCTGAGCCTAGTCTGGACAGAGGATCCCTCCCTGCTGCCATTGTTCATGTCTAGGCCTCCACTGAGTGACCCATTGCTTTGACCAAAAAGTCTTTTCCATTATGCCCGGTCCACTTCTCAGTAGAGGTTTCAACACTAAAGTCACCTTTGACTCATGATCCAGTGGAACTATTTTTAACTCTAATTTTAATTCGAAATCTTAGCTCTTCAATCCATTCCTTCGACTGCAAAGAGGCTAGAGACTCAAATTCTTTGAAATAATGTGCAGCAAATGTTAATATATATATATATAAATGCTGATATATAAAAAAGATTTTTTTCTAAATTGTCATGTTATTTGAAAGATACATTTGTATAAATAATGGCTGTGATATTTCAGAGTCATGCATAGCGGTAGGTACCTCAAATGGTATCACTTCCATTGTGGCCATGGTGAGTTTTCTCATACGACTGACTGACTCTCAGTTCATTTCATGCATAAGTGAGGTGGAGTGTGAATCACAAGTGACTGGGAGGTGATGTCCTCAAATCCTGCACCCCGCTTCTAAGGATTACTTGGGGTGGAAAGTTCCATTGCTATATTTAAAGGCCACCCAGGAATCTGTTCCTCCCTTGAACCCAGCAGCATCCCTCAGTTTATGTACCTCAAATTCCCCACCCCTGCCTCCTCCACCCCACCACCCCACTTTCCCCATTAATGGAAATGGCTTCAATCTGGCATAAGATGGTTTTCATAGTTACCCACTTGAGCCACTACTCTATGCTGAGGAAGGAGATCTTCTTTCTCAAGTGATGGGTGAAACAAGTCCCTCTGGTGTGGGAGGCCTACAGCAAGGTCACATGCAAGGTCAGTGCCTTAGGCAGGAGGAAGAGAAGTGAAAGCCAGTGCAGGCTCAGTGGTTAGCACTGCTGCCTCACAGCACCAGGGACCCGGGTTCGATTCCAACCTCGGGCGACTTGTCTGGCTGGAGTTTGCACATTTCCCCTGTGTCTGCATGTGTTTCCTCTGGGTGCTCCAGTTTTCTCCACAGTCCAAAGACGTGCAGGTTAGATGAATAGGCCATGTTAAATTGCCCGTTGAATTAAGGGGTAGGTAGGTTAGGTGCATCAGTCAGAGATAAATATAGGATAATAAGGTAGGAGAATGGGATTGGGGTGGGTTATTCTTTTGAAGGGTCGGTGTGGACTTGTCGGGCCGAGGGGCCTGTTTCCACATTGTAGGGATTCCATGATGCTAATCTAATCTCCTGCACTCCACAAAGGGCAGAAGCTGTCACCTTCTCATTGCAAACTTAACACACACACATATATACATGTACAAACACACAGACATACTGACACACACCGCCATCACTCAGTCTAACTGCACAGTCCATCAGAGGTCGACCAATCTCAGAATCACAACATGAGGGGCACTGAAGGATGCCAGAACATGGCTGTGTTTGTAATGGCTAATTTGCACTAACGGGTCAGTTGACAGATTACAGTTGAGGATTCTTCTGACGCAGTTGCAGTGCCTGAACAAATTGATTGGACATATTTATATCCCTTCTATCAGTGACCCAGCCTTGTTTGCACTGCTGTGGCACAGTTCTGATTCTCTAAATCAGAAGGCCCAAACTGAAATCCCATCTGCTCCAGGTTTATTTGTCTGAATGGGTTAATTACCTTTCTTCTGTAGATTGCAGTTCCTTCACTTGCTGCATGGCTTCCTGTATTCCTGAGAAATCATGAGGCAGGGAGGACAAAGTGAGGACTACAGATACTGGAGACCAGAGTCGAAAAGAGTGACACTGGAAAAGCACAGCAGTTCAGGTAGCATCCGAGGAGCAGGAGAATCGACGTTTGAAGGAATGCCCTGATGAAGAGCTGATGCTCGGAATGTTGACACTCCTGCTCCTCGGCTGCTGCCTGATCAGCTGTGTTTTTCCAGCAAATCATGAGGCAGCAAACAGACAAAAATGAATTCTGGCTCCATGAGTACAAGCGATCTTGTTGAAATGAGAATACTGGAGCACTATCAATGGAATTCTTTTTTGTTAATAAACCTGCTCACATATGTTTTGAAACAGCAGGTGGGCCTTGAATCCTGACCTTCTGGTCCAGAGCTGGGGACACTAGCAATGCATCACAAGACCCCAAACAGTAGTGTTGATCCAATATTACAACTGAGGGCAGCTGAGGAGGGCTGTCCACTCACTAGACCACTGACTGATAGAGGATCAGCCAAAACATTGAGAGAGCATGTTCTAGCGTTTTGTGTATTTGGGTGAAACATCCATCATCAACTTCTAGAATGACCGCGATTCCTATTAAGATCAGACTGTTAAGATAAGGAGAATATAACTCAGTACAGGATAGTCAGAAAAGACAGAACAGAAACCTGTACTCTTGGAAAGCCAGCACCTGGTTATAGGATACTGGAATCCGACATAAAAGGCCAAACCTACCAGCACCACTGCTCCCACTTTGATAAACACTAGTGTATTTTTACTTAAATTATACCAGTTATGATTTTAGAAAAAATATTTTTAATCAAACTTGTTTGACCGTGTTATGATACAGGTCCTGTGCAGGTGCAGTTTGAACCCACATATTCCGGGCCAGAGGCAGTGACACTATCACAATGAAGATAATTATTTTATTTATTTGATTTGGTTTATTTTTTTCGTAAATCAGTTCATTTAATAATTACATAGACCTCCCTGATGAGAAAACTTGCCGGTCTGTGATCTGTGAGATCTAGAAACACTCAGGCAGCGTTACACAAACCAGTTTCAGACACTATTCCCTTGTGTTGTCAGTTAGCAGGATCCAGCAGGTCACCTCTCCAGGCCCAAGGAGCATAGGACAGAAGAACAGAAGAAAATGGATCAGGAATAGACCACCTGGCCCCCTCGAGCCTGCTCCACCATTCAATAAAATCATGGCTGATCTTTTCGTGGACTCATTTCCACTTACCCGCCCATTCACCGTAATCCTTAATTCCTTTATAGCTGAAAATCTATCTACCTTTGCTTTAAACATATTCAATGAGGAAGACTCAGCTGCTTCACTGGGCAGGGAATTCCACAGATTTACAACTCAGGACAATCCAGCAGAATTAACAGTTATGTTCTGACTGCTGGAGTGGGGCTAGGAGTCCCCCCATTCCAACGAGCAATCCATTCCCTTCTGCATCTTAGGAAACTTCGGAGCTACAATGAAAGGTGTCTGATTGATCAGAGTTTGAAAAAGTGCATTATAAAAAGTTGAGGTGCTGTTTCTTAAACAGAACGCTGAGGGCAGAGTGGAAGGGGCATTACAAACCGAAAGCTTGATCTTCACTACAGTTGCATTGGGGGTGTCTATTCATCTCAAGGATGGCATCAGTTCAAGAAGGTGGTTCACCATTGCCTTCTCCAGGGCAAATAGGATGAACAATAAATGTTGACACAGCCTGTGACATCCATATCCCATCAACCAAAAAAGCAAGCCTGAAACATCTTTAGAAAAGACTTTTGTGACTTGAATATAGCCTTGACCATTAAAATGCTTACATTTCAGGTTTGCCTATGATTGTAATAGCAATGTTAAATTATTTAGCTAAATTGGCTCATGCTTCCATGAAAATAGAGATCAAAATAATATCAATGCATCACATGTGGAAACATGGGGCAATGTCAACAGCTGAGCACATCCACAGGGAATTTCTTGTCCAAATGCACCCTTTTCATCAGCTGCCAGTCAATAAGCACAGTGTTAAAGAGCTTGAATATTGGCTGTTTTTTCTCCCTCTCCTAGTCATATTTTCTAATTGACTAGGCTTTGATGAATGAACAAAAGAATTCCAATTTACAATCAGAAACTGCTGTAGCCAAAATCTTTGATGGACCCCACACAGTACTCACCACTTTCTTTTTATTTCACTTAGTATCTTAGAACTTCTCCACATCAAAAAAAGCAATATGCTCTCCAACAGTAAACACACGAGGAATGACCACAATTCTAAGATATACTCATTGATGATACTGAGATAATTGTTTGGGAGATGATTGATGCTTGGTTCCATTTTTAGATTTTACTGGAATGTTTCTTCAGGTAATTTGTGGCTTGTCTGGACTCCCTGCAATCTAACCTCCCAGAACAGCCTACCATGTGGAACCTTATCAAAGACCTTACCGAAATCCATATAAACTGTGTCTACTGCCCTGCCCTTATCAATCTCCCTGGTCACTTAATTGAAGAACAAATTTGTGAGGCATGATCTCCCATGCACAAAGCCGTGCTGCCTATTTCTAATCAAAGTTGATGGCAAGCAAAAGGTCTCCGTTAATGATAACTGTCACTACTTCTTAGACCAATAACTGTCTTGTTCCCACTCAGCTGCGTCTGAATACCCTCAGCCTTTTCTCATCTGCAGTTCAAACTTCAGTTCCTGTCCATGCAGTTGTCATATTAATAGTGTCACATTATTCACTTTTCAAAACTTGTAGCACCCTTACAAAACATTATTTCTTTTAAAACAGCCTCCTCTCATTTCAGTCCCCTGTTTTTAAAAACACAAAAATACAAATTCATAGTCATTTTGGTGGACAATCTATCGAGATCAGTCAGCAACACATTCTGCTCAGCACATTTCCAGCAGGTCTCTGCTACTGTCAAAGAAAGAAAGCTTAGAGGTTTCTGGCTCGCAGAGGGGTGCCAGAGACCAGGGATTTGCTGAACCACAGGATCCCATGGTGTTGACCGCATGCTGTTGTTGGATCAAATGGTGATGATTCCAATGAATCAATGGGGGGGGGATTATCAGATAGAAAGCAGCCTTTTAGCAATGTGAGCAGTTAGCAGAAACAGTACACACAAGTAACAGCTGTCCATAGTCCTCAATACAATGGATGGGCCATAGAAGTCTCTGACAAGAAGATGTCTCTAAATAGACTTCCATCCCGTGGCTCAACACTTCAACTCCCCCTCCCACTCCACCGAGGACATGCAGGTCCTTGGACTCCTCCATCGCCAGACCATAGCAACACGATGGCTGGAGGAAGAGCGCCTCATCTTCCGTCTAGGAACCCTCCAACCACAAGGGATGAACTCAGATTTCTCCAGTTTCCTCATTTCCCCTCACCCCACCTTGTCTCAGTCCCAACCCTCGAACTCAGCACCGCCCTCCTAACCTGCAATCTTCTTCCCGACCTCTCCGCCCCCACCCCCACTCCGGCCTATCACCCTCACCTTGACCTCCTTCCACCTATCGCACTTCCAACACCCCTCCCCCAAGTACCTCCTCCCTACCTTTTATCTTAGCCTGCTTGGCACACCCTCCTCATTCCTGAAGAAGGGCTCATGCCGGAAACGTCAACTCTCCTGCTCCTTTGATGGTGCCTGACCTGCTGCGCTTTTCCAGCGACACATTTTCAGCTCTGATCTCCAGCATCTGCAGTCCTCACTTTCTCCTTGTTACATAGTGCACCTTATTCAGATGTATGCTACACCAGCCAAGTCACATCAGTACAGTAGGAACTTGTTTGTGTGTTAAGATCAATGGAAAAGTATTGCTCATTCCACATGCGACCCACGAAAAACAGCATGGCATGTTGTCAAATACTTATAATTCAACATGAGGGGAAAGCAGCTCCAAATCGTGTGCAGCCTATGAATGTTTGCGAATTGTGAACCATAGGTCACACAATAAAGGTCACCTGTGGTCATGGTGATGACCAGGAGTAGGATGTATTACAAGGATTTGTAATCATCAATGTCGTGGTCAGGATTGCTTGTGCTCAGCATTTGTAATCTACATATTTGTCAATGCATGAGGCGTATGTGCAGAACTTTGTAGTTGCAAATGTCTTGCATGTGGGACCTGTGAGTGCCTGATTAATACAATTGCTCCCTGAAGGACCTCACATTGCTCACAAGTGGAACCCATCCCCACACACAAAAATAAATTACTCCACCGACCTTGGGCACGCGAGAAGTTATTTTTCATTTTCCTTGTGCACTTGCAAATCTTCATCTTGCTTTCTGCATTGTGGTCCTAGTCAGCCTGAACAGGTTGGAGTCTTCCCATGTTCCCACTTAACCCTTTCTTTTAAGTTGTTGAACTTGCAAGTTGAGCGCCTGAAGCACAACCCACTTCCTGATAATGTCCAAAATAGTTCATGCACTGTTCTCCACCTCCTCTCCCCACACTCTCACAATTGGAAACAGGATAGTAGGGATTGTCAATGATCCACCCCCTTCCCTCCCCCGCGGTGTGATCTCCTGTCAATTACCCCCTCACAGTGACTGTCCCTCTGCATCCCAACATTTTGCCTCCAATCCCTATATTTGACATCCCCTACTTCCCCCTCACAGAACTGGCTGCCAGATACCCCCCACTGAGTTTTAGTGCATACATTTACAGTACTGCCTGTGGCCCACCCAGCTTGGAGTATAATCTTAACTGATGGAGGAGCAGAACTTTGACTATTCCTGTGTAGCTCCCTGACTAAGTTACCAATAATTCCCAAACTGATTGGAACCAACTCTTATGACTCACCATGGACCACTTCTTGGGCAGCAGTGATATGGGCCCTTGTGACCTGGTCACACCAAGTGGCCAATGGACCACAGCCAACTCTCTACACTGAAACTCTGACTGACTTGGATGCAACCCTTGACTGACTACCGTCCTAGGTCACTTCCAGAGTCAGAGAGATGTCCAGCATGGAAATTTGGTCCAACATTTTTGTGCTGACCAGGTATCCTAAATAAATCTAGTCCCATTTGCCAGCATTTGGCCCATATCCCTCTAAATCCTTCCTACTCATATACCTATCCAAATGCCTTTTTAATGCTGCAATTGTACCAGCCTCCACTACTTCCTCTGGCAGCTCATTTCATACACGCACCACCGTCTGCGTTAAAAATGTTGTCCCTTAGGTCCCTTTTTAAAATCTTTCCCCTCTCACTTTAAAACTATGCCCTCTAGTTCTGGACTCCCCCGTCCGAGGGAAAAGATCCATGCCCCTCATGATTCTATACACCTATATAAGGTCACCCCTCAGTCTCTGATGCTCCAGGGAAAACAGCCCCAGTCTATTCAGCGTCTCCCTATAACTCAAACCCTACAATCCTGGCAACATCCTTGTCAATCTTTTCTGAGCCCTTTCACTTTTCTCAACAATCTTCCTGTTGCGGGCAGATCAGAATTGCATGCAGTATTCTAAAAGTGGCCGAACCAATGTCCTGTACAGTTGCAACATGACCTTACCAATCCTATAGTCAATGCATTGACCAATTAAGGAAAGTGTACCAAATACCTTCTTCACTATCCTATTTACCTGCGACTCCACTTTCAAGGAACAATGAACCTGCACTCAGAGATATAAAAGGGACATAAGGAGTACATTTTTCATGCAGGGGGTGGTGTATGTATGGAATGAGCTGCCAGAGGAAGTGGTGGAGGCTGGTACAGTTACAACACTTAATAGGCTTCTGGATGGGTATATGAATAGGAAGGGTTTGGGGGATATGGGTCGGTTGCTAGCAGGTGGGACTAGATTAGGTTGAGATATCTGGTCGGCATGAAAGAGTCTGTTTCCTTGCTGTACATCTCTGTAATTCTATGACTATGACTCCAAGAAACTAGACAAAACACTACTCCCTTTAGACATTCAGATATCACCATTGGAGCACATTGAGTGTGTTTGCTGTGGATGCTATAGGGACATGTTTTAGATATGATACTGACATAGTACTGCAACATGTTCACACGTTTGACTGATGCCCACCAGCAAGCATAACAAGCTCCTTGGCTTAGTATCTGCACTAACAGGCAAGAAAAGTCAGAGATACTATGAGCCTATAAGTTCAGAATGAAGCAGCAATGTGCAAAAATGTCAAGGCAAGGCAGCAGAGATTCTGTGAGCATCTAAGTACAAAGTGAGTGAACATTAAAAAGATCAGACAAATAACTCAACGATGCAGACAATTCCAGGCAATGAGATGGGTGACTGGTCGAAAGTCAAAGCTCGCCTCATAACCTTCCACATACCGAGGGATTTGCAGCATTTTGCATGGCACATACCTGCTGTCTGATGAACACATCCTGACAAATTGAAAAGATGTCTTCATAGGTTTTGGATATCCTCCTGATATTGAGAATATATATTTGTTATTAAGGACTATATGAAAATTGGAAAAACAAAGAAGCGGGCCCTTTTATGCTACATGTGTAGTACTGACAGAAGGAACATGTACAGGTCGGCTGCATCTGTTTTAATTTCACAAAATATGGAACAGACATTCTCTGCTTTATTTCTCAGGGCTATGCTGAGACCACTCAGAGTCAGTCCAGTTTACAATGTAAGCAAAGCTTGGTTGTTAACTGGCACTTATCAGCTAACAGCCACATTCTCTGTGATAATGCCTCGAGCAATCAGAGTCCACTTGCTAAAAAAAGCAGCAGTCTCTTCATAGAAGTATAAATGTTGTTTTCTCTTGACATTAGTATTCTTGTGAAGTGTCCTGACAAGTGCAAGATGATAGGTTTCAACAAAATGTGTCTTTTTCTCAGCAAAACCAAAATTCGGTACTACAACATGAACAACAGTTGATTTACATGTTGGCTTTCAAGACAACTGAAATGAAGACAATTTTATCGCAATTATTTATTTTATTTCTAGTTGGAATCATTTAGGCCTAGTTTAAGGAAATTCAAACGTGATAGTTGTATATTGTGTTTGAAATCAATAAAGTTTGATTTATTTATTAACATTTATTAGTGATTTATTTATTAATGATTTTGAAAACGCTTTCAAGGGTTTCATTGACAGAAGTACAGAAGTGACATTGTGTTTTTACATTGAAAGTTTACAAGAAACATCATTGCTTATCAATCTTTCAGTGCAGAGACTTGTATTAAACCTAAATGGTCACCCCTTATTAATCTGCAAAAGTTACAACGAGAGCAGTTTTGTATATGTAATAACACAAGTTAGGTGACATGTGAACATATATCTGACCCTGAAAGTAGCGCAATATCCTATTCACTAATGAAAGACATTACTGTAATCTGGGAAAACCTAAAATCCCTCCATAATGGGGCATAGTACCTTATTCTTGCACTGACATTTTACAGCTATTTATCCATATATCATGTGGCACAGGGGTATAATTATTTCACATATGTTACTATGATTAATAGCTCAGGTTAATAAGAATATTTTCCCTGACCAGAAGATGAATCATATTGCTGTTGAAGAATTTGTTCTAATATTTCACATTTTTGACATGCAAAACCATCTAATTTAAAATCTGCCCTTTGACCATTGTATATTAGGTAAATTCCTGAGCTGATTATATTCTGTAAAAAGGCAGATATTAGACCAAGTGTAAGTATTGGACATTTCTCAATAATATAAGAGCAAACCTCAAAAATTGTGAAGAGAGTTATGTTTCAATTTCTGTGAAATATGAAACAGTGAAATATAATTGAGTAGCGGAGGCCCTGAATTTCTATGGTAATCACATAGAAGCAGAGACATTGTAAGCCTCAGACTTTTTTTCTTTATCTTTTCATGACAGGATGGTGCAGAGAGAATGTAAGAAAATTGGAGAACGGACATAATGCTGTCCGTTTCTGAGCTTAATTCAATATTGAGATCATGAGGTTGTAAAGTATCTGAGCAAAAAATGAGGCATTGTTCCTCAAGTTTACATTGTCCTTCTTTGGAACATTGCTGCAGACCCAGGACAGGAGTGTTAGCTTTAGAGCAAATGATTAATTGACAGTCCAAGCAACTGGAAGGTCAGTGCCATTTCTATGGACAGAGGAGAAGTGTTCCACAAAGTAATCATCCAGTCTGTGTTTGGTGTCACTAATGTAAAAGAGATTACATTGTGACCAATGACTACAGTAGACTTGATTGAAATGCTGTTCATCTGGAAAGTGTGTTTGGGCCTTGGATGTTGAGGAGGGAGGAGATTCTCTGCATGCAAAGATTCAGTCTGTATCTGCAGAGAGTAGACAGCTTCAGTCTGGGTGAATATCTGCACACTTCTCTCTCTCTCTCTGTCTCTCTCTCTTTCTCTCGTGTCCCTGTAACCTGTTTCCAGCTCCAAGCTGCTCAGCAACTCGAGAACCAATCACATAGTCGTTGACAAGTAAAATGCTTTTGTCACTGATAACTGTCACCAGTCCACAAACCAGTCAACTTCTTGCTACTAAAGAAGAGTTATATCTGTACACATCCTCAGTACCAGATCAGATGCAACCTGAACTTCAATTATTGTCTGTCCAAACAGTTGCTTACAAGATGTTTACCATGGGGCACATGTTACTTGTTTTCGAAACTACAGCTCTCTTTGAAACATTGGTCTTTAAAGCAGCTCTTTCTCAGTTCAAAAAACTAAAAACAAATATCCACAAACATTACAACTGTCACATGCCGAAAGTAGTCAGCAGATACGGCAGCATTAATGGAACTGAAAACAGAGTTTTAGGTTAAAGACCTTTTCCTTAAGAATTACTTTTATTGTGATGTCATTGTTGGAGTGTAGAAAATGCACAGTTATGAGATAATGACCACAGAGAATGATCAGATAATCTGTTTCCATCAGGAATAAACATTGGCCTCAGCATTGTGAAGAATTGCCTTCACTTACACTCATCTGAGAGCACTGTCTTTTTATTGAAAGACAGCTCCTCCAACAGTGTAGCACACCCTGGGTACTGCACTGTAGTGTCAGCTTAACGTTCTGTGCCAAAGTCTCTGGAATGGGTTTGAAGTCATTACCTTCCGATTTAAAGACTAGACTATCACTGAACACAGCAAATGCAGAAATGGTGACGAAGTAGAATATTGCCAGGCCAGGAGCAGCCTGTGTTATTTCTCTGTAGAGGTAAGTTCAACCTATTCACAGCAGCTGATTGGAATTTAATTTTTAAAATTCGATCAGGGATGTGGGGGTCACTGGCTGGGCCAGTACTTATTGCCCATCTCCAATTGTGCTCCCTCCCTCCCCCTGAGGACAGTTGAGAGTCAACTACATTGCTGTGAGTCTGCAGTCACATGTAAACCAGACCAGTTAATGATGAATGATTTCCTTTCCTGAAAAATGCTAAGAACCAGATGAGATTTCATAATAATTAGCAGTGGTTATATGGTCACCGTCCAACCAGTTTTGTTTTATTGGAATCCTAATTCCACCATTTGCCATGATAGGATTTAAACTGATGGTTTGACAGAACCATCTCTGAGTTGCTTCCAATCTTCCAAGTGTTTGGTATTTAAAGAACTTACCTCGATGCCAACGGTCTTTTCACCGCAGAGAGTGGCGCGAGCTGGGCGGAAGTGAGGTTGGAGCGCAGAGCTGGTCGGGAAGGTAAGTGATTGGTATTTGAGTGGGTGTGTTCTAGACCCCAGGCCCTACTTCGTAGGGCCTCCCTCCCATCCTCTTCCTCTAACCTAACTTTAAAGTCCACAGGTAAGCGACTCAGTGTTATTGACTCAGTGTTCTTGTTTTGGAGACAAAGTGTACAGTCATGGCAGCGCAGGCAGTGGAATGTTCCTCCTGCAGGATGTTTGAGGTAGGGGTGACCACCGATACTCCTGCCGACTTCGTCTGCAGGAAATGCAGTCAGATCCTGCTCCTCACCGAACGAGTTAGGGAACTGGAACTGGAGTTGGATGAACTGAGGATTATTCGAGAGGCTGAGAGGGTGATTGATAGAAGCTACAGGGACATAGTTACGCTGGAGAACAGAGGTAGCTGGGTAACAGTTAGAGGTGGGAAGGGGAAGAAGCAGGCAGTGCAGGGTTCCCCTGTGGTCGTTCCCCTAAACAATAAGTATACAGCTTTGGAAACTGTTGGGGGGGAAAGCCTTGCAGGTGTAAGCTGCAGTGACGGGGTCTGTGGCGTGAGGTCTGGCTCTGAGACTCAGAAGGGAAAGGGGGGGAGGAGGAGAGCGCTAGTTATAGGAGACTCTCTAGTTAGAGGGACGGACAGGCGGTTCTGTGGACATGGGCGAGACTCTCAGATGGTTTGTTGCCTCCCGGGTGCCAGGGTCCGAGACGTCTCGGACTGTGTCTTCAGAATCCTTAAGGGGGAGGGTGTGCAGCCAGAAGTTGTGGTACACATTGGCACCAACGCCATAGGTAGGAAGAGAGGTGGGGAGGTCATTCAAGAGCTCAGGGAGTTAGGCTGGAAGCTAAAAGCTAGGACAGACAGAGTCGTCATCTCTGGGTTGTTGCCGGTGCCACGTGACAGTGAGGCAAGGAATAGGGAGAGAGTGCAGTTGAACACGTGGCTGCAAGGATGGTGTAGGAGGGAGGGCTTTAGGTATTTGGACAGTTGGACTGCATTCTGGGGAAGGTGGGACCTGTACAAACAGGACGGGTTGCACCTGAACCAGCAGGGCACCAATATCCTGGGGGGTAGGTTTGCTAGCACTCTTCGGGGGGGTTTAAACTAATTTGGCAGGGGGATGGGATCCGGACTTGTAGTCCAGCAAGTAAGCTAGCTGTTTGTCAGGATGTCCAAGAATGTAGGGAGGCTGTGGAGAAGGTAGCACTGACAGGGAATACTTGCGGACACAGAGATGGGCTCAAGTGCGTATACTTCAATGCAAGGAGTATCAGAAATAAGGTGGGTGAACTTAAGGCGTGGATCGGTACCTGGGACTACGATGTTGTGGCCATCACGGAAACGTGGATAGATGAGGGACAGGAATGGTTGTTGGAGGTTCCTGGTTACAGATGTTTCAGTAAGATTAGGGAGTTCAAGGTTTGTGCGAAGATTTGTAGCTCGGGTGCTCGTTCTTGTGGTTCTGTTCGCCGAGCTGGAAGTTCTTGTTGCAAACATTTCGTCCCCTGGCTAGGCGACATCATCAGTGCTCTGGAGGCACATCAGAACAGAACCACAACAAGATTAGGGAGGGTGGTAAAAAAGGAGGGGGGGGGGTGGCATTGCTAATTAGAAATGGTATAACGGCTACAGAAAGGAAGTTTGAGGGGGATCTGCCTTTGGAGGTAGTATGGGCTGAAGTCAGAAATAGGAAAGGTGCAGTCACCTTGTTGGGTGTTTTCTATAGGCCCCCCAATAGCAGCAGAGATGTGGAGAAACAGATTGGGAAACAGATTTTGGAAAGGTGCAGAAGCCACAGGGTCGTAGTCATGGGTGACTGCAACTTCCCAAATATTGATTGGAAGCTCTTTAGATCAAGTAGATTGGATGGGGCGGTGTTTGTGCAGTGTGTCCAGGAAGCTTTTCTAACTCAGTATGTAGATTGTCCAACCAGAGTGGAGGCCATATTGGATTTGGTACTCGGTAATGAACCGGGACAAGTGATGGGCTTGTTAGTGGGTGAGCATTTTGGTGATAGTGACCACAATTCTGTGACTTTCACCTTGGTTATGGAGAGAGATAGGTGCGCACAACAGGGTAGATTTTACAATTGGGGGAAGGGAAATTACGATGCTATAAGACAGGATTTGAGGAGCATAAGTTGGGAGCATAGGCTGTCAGGGAAGGATGTGGTGGAAATGTGGAACTTTTTCAAGGAGCAGATACGACGTGTCCTTGATATGTATGTACCTATCAGGCAGGAAAGAAATGGTCGTGTGAGGGAGCCTTGGTTGACGAGGGAGGTTGAATGTCTAGAAAAGAGGAAGAAGGAGGCTTACATAAGGTTGAGGAAACAAGGTTCAGACAGAGCAGTGGAGGGATACAGGATAGCCAGAAGGGACCTGAAGAAAGGGATGAGGAGAGCTAAGAGAGGGCATGAAAAATCCTTGGCGGATAGGATCAAGGATAACCCCAAGGCATTTTATGTGTATGTGAGAAACATGAGAATGACGAGAACGAGGGTAGGTCCGATCAAGGACAGTAATGGGAGATTGTGTATTGAGTCGGAAGAGATAGGAGAGGTCTTGAATGGGTACTTTTCTTCAGTATTTACGAACGAGAGGGACCGTATTGTTGAAGAGGAGAGTGTGAAACGGACTGGTAAGCTAGAAGAGATACTTGTTAGGAAGGAAGATGTGTTGGACATTTTGAACAACTTGAGGATAGACAAGTCCCCCGGGCCTGACGGGATATATCCTAGGATTATGTGGGAAGCAAGAGAGGAAATTGCAGTACCGTTGGCAATGATCGTTTCGTCTTCACTGTCAACGGGGGTGGTACCAGGTGACTGGAGAGTAGCGAATGTTGTGCCCCTGTTCAAAAAAGGGAATAGGGATAACCCCGGGAATTACAGGCCAGTTAGTCTTACTTCTGTGGTAGGCAAAGTAATGGAAAGGGTACTGAGGGATAGGATTTATGAGTATCTGGAAAGACACTGCTTGATTAGGGACAGCCAGCACGGATTTGTGAAGGGTAGGTCTTGCCTTACAAGTTTTATTGAATTCTTTGAGGAGGTGACCAAGCATGTGGATAAGGGTAGAGCAGTGGATGTAGTGTACATGGATTTTAGTAAGGTATTTGATAAGGTTCCCCATGGTAGGCTTATGCAGAAAGTCAGGAGGCATGGGATAGAGGGAAATTTGGCCAATTGGTTAGAAAACTGGCTAACCGGTCGAAGTCAGAGAGTGGTGTAGATGGTAAATATTCAGCCTGGAGCCCAGTTACAAGTGGAGTTCCGCAGGGATCAGTTCTGGGTCCTCTGCTGTTTGTAATTTTTATTAATGACTTGGATGAGGGAGTCGAAGGGTGGGTCAGTAAATTTGCAGATGATATGAAGATTGGTGGAGTTGTGGACAGTGAGGAGGGCTGTTGTCGGCTGCAAAGGGACTTAGATATGATGCAGAGCTGGGCTGAGGAGTGGCAGATGGAGTTCAACCCTGCCAAGTGTGAGGTTGTCCATTTTGGAAGAACAAATAAGAATGCGGAATACAGGGTTAACGGTAGGGTTCTTAGTCAGGTGGAGGAACAGAGGGATCTTGGGGTCTATGTACATCGATCTTTGAAAGTTGCCACTCAGGTGGATAGAGCTTGTAAGAAGGTCTATGGTGTATTAGCATTCATTAGCAGAGGGATTGAATTCAAGAGTCGTGAAGTGATGTTGCAGCTGTACAGGACTTTGGTTAGGCCACATTTGGAGTACTGTGTGCAGTTCTGGTCGCCTCACTTTAGGAAAGATGTGGAAGCTTTGGAGAGGGTGCAGAGAAGATTTACCAGGATGTTGCCTGGAATGGAGAATAGGTCATACGAGGATAGGTTGAGAGTTCTCGGCCTTTTCTCATTGGAACGGCGAAGGATGAAGGGTGACTTGATAGAGGTTTATAAGATGATCAGAGGAATAGATAGAGTAGACAGTCAGAAACTTTTTCCCCGGGTACAACAGAGTGTTACAAGGGGACATAAATTTAAGGTGAAGGGTGGAAGGTGTAGGGGAGATGTCAGGGGTGGGTTCTTTACCCAGAGAGTGGTGGGGGCATGGAATGCGCTGCCCGTGGGAGTGGTAGAGTCAGAATCATTGGCGACCTTTAAGCGGCAATTGGATAGGTACATGGATGGTTGCTTAATCTAGGATAGATGTTCGGCACAACATCGTGGGCCAAAGGGCCTGTTCTGTGCTGTATTGTTCTATGTTCTATGTTCTATGTTCTAATCTGGAATTAAGTCTGGAATTAAGTGGGCGGCACGGTGGCACAGTGGTTAGCACTGCTGCCTCACAGCGCCTGAGACCCGGGTTCAATTCCCGACTCAGGCGACTGACTGTGTGGAGTTTGCACGTTCTCCCCGTGTCTGCGTGGGTTTCCTCCGGGTGCTCCGGTTTCCTCCCACAGTCCAAAGATGTGCGGGTCAGGTGAATTGGCCATGCTAAATTGCCCATAGTGTTAGGTAAGGGGTAAAATGGGTATGGGTGGGTTTCGCTTCGGCGGGTCGGTGTGGACTTGTTGGGCCGAAGGGCCTGTTTCCACACTGTATGTAATTTAATCTAATCTAATCTTTAAAAGATAGCCTCAGCAATGGTGGCTATGAAACCATCTTTGTTGCTGTAAAAATTAACCTGCTTCACTAGTGTCCACTAGAGAAGATACCTACTGTCCTTGTCTGGAGCCACAGCGAAGTAGCTCACTCTTAACTGTGCTCTGAGATGGTCCAACAAGCCACTTCAATTAGCATTGTCCATGCCAGCAATACCCACATGCTGTGAAATTTTTTTAAGAAGATTTTTTACATTTTCCATTTTGCCACATGTGAATACTTTAATTTTATTCATTGCCTCCTCCTTGCTGCCATCACTGTTGCTACACACTACGATATTGCCTTGTCTCAGTCTCAGATTTAAACTGCCATTAATAAGGTGGAAATTTCAGCTGCAGAGACTGGTGGACAGCTTTGTTCTAGAAGTGGAAAGTGTTTTTTTTGCACTGTAATGGCCTGCAAAAGCTATTGAGTTTTCCCAATGGAAACCACTTTCCTCTTACTTATAGTGAGACTTCTATTAATCACTGACAGATTTCTTTTAAAGAAAAAGGTGAAGAAAGATTATTTAAATTATAGATGTAAGCAGGAACTGATACTTTTTCCCAGTGCAAGTAATCTGAGTGTAAATTTGACTGATCTTACACTGTGGGTACATTGGACTGAATGCAAGTCATAATTGCTGTCACCATTAATCTGGAAATTGACTTTACTCCTGTAGAAATAGAACATTAGATTGTCAACAATCCTGGCAGTGTTTTATTTGGGTATTGACCTATAACAATCAGCTAATCCAGGCCAAATTGAGTCACATTTTCCAGCCAAGTACAGGTGAGGAATGAGAATAAATTGCCCAGTAAAAATGTGATTATTAATTGTAATAGAAATTCATATCCAATGATTGATGGCCAAAACCAACTTACCAAAGACTCAACAATTTGGGTTTTGTTTGACTAAATCCCATTTCAGGTTTGTTATTTCTCTTTGGCTGTCTCCCATTCAGTGATTTATCTCCATTCACTGGAAGTGAAGACAGCAATAACAAACTGTGGTGAGAAAGTACGTTTGAAAACGTTAGCTGACACCTCATAGCTGACCACACATTCGTCATGAGACTGAGGTCTGGGTCAGAGCCCAGCAATGTCTGTTTGTCTCCCTCATTTAATGCCAGCTTGCTTTTCCATTTCCAAGTGAACTGTTTTGGCCTGACCGGCTGTTCCCATTAGGAAGGTGTTAGTGATGGGTGGCAGAGCTCCAATTAAGAGCAGCTAAATTTAACATTGATTGCTTCTATAGGAAAAACGTCCTTGAAGTATAGATTCATCTCAGTTACCCGTCCAAAGTGGGCATCATGGAATCAGCTGCCCACTTTGGACAGTGAGATGTACTCAGTATAATCTTATGGCAGATTTCCAAGTTAAAGTTCCATTCCCTTTGCATTTCCAAAGCATCTCTCACAAACGCAGAACAACTATGTAATGTACAGTATTCACTAACAAATTAACTGAAAATTCTGGAAATACTCAGCAAATGAGTCAGCACCTTCATTTTGAAGCGTGAAACAGAGTTATGTTTTAAGCTGATGGCCTATCATTGGATGAT
This sequence comes from Hemiscyllium ocellatum, assembly GCF_020745735.1. Taxonomy (NCBI): domain Eukaryota; kingdom Metazoa; phylum Chordata; class Chondrichthyes; order Orectolobiformes; family Hemiscylliidae; genus Hemiscyllium; species Hemiscyllium ocellatum. The sequence goes on from NC_083401.1 coordinate 166,743,158, forward strand.
TCCATACATTCATTGTGATATGGAAACGAATACCTTGACTGTCTTGATTTGAATATTCTCAATTTTGTTTTCAAATCCTTCCATCGCCACACACCTGTTGATGTCAGTAATCTCCTGCAGCCCCACAAACCTCCAAGAAACCTCTGTGAGACACACAGAGCTGGTGCTACATAGGAAAGAAAGGTTTTAGGTTCTTAGGTTACAGGGACAATTTCTAGGACTGGGAAAGTTCTACAAATGGAGTAAACATCACCTGAATGGGGTTAGTACCAAAGCCTTTGTGCTTGATTTATATTTCTATATCTCGGGGAAGCTGTTACATATCCTCAAAGCTGAGAATAATAATTTACTCAATAGCTTCAACTACTGCCGTATGAAAGATTGTGATACCATTTTTCATGGTGAAAGGTCAGTATTGTGAACAACAGTGTGATTTGGATGACCACAGTCACAATTCAAATTGTTTCTATGTTCCACAGAAGGACTGTGTGCTCACATCTTCCCAGGCCTGCCCTCAAGTTGTTGGGTGTATCCCAATTTTCCATGGGACAGTTCAAACCTGGGACCTCATCGCCCAAGTCAGTTTGAAGTTAACTAAGAGCCGTGCCATCGAAAGATAGGGCTGTTTGAGGGATGCGAAGTATGTTTTTCTTATTCACTCTCAGGATGAGGGCATCGGTGAATAGACCAGCATTTATTGCCCATCCATATTGCTGTGGGTCTGGAGACACATGTAAGCCAAACCATTGAAGGATATTAGTGATGTTCTTTTCTGACAATCAGCAATGGTTTCATGGTCCTCAATAGACCCGTAATTCCAGACCTTTCACCAGGTCTGCCATGGTGGGATTTGAACCTTGGTCCCCAGACCACTAGCTGAGTTTCTGGATTAATAGTCTCGCGATAATACCACTCGGCCATTGTCATCCCTTATGCTCCAGCAGGGGACTATGGGGTTTCATATTACTGTGCTAGACTTTTCAGAGCCCTGTCAGGTCACTCTGTTTACTGTTGCTTCCCTTTAACACCAACAGGTCAATGGGTCCTGTCATCTAGAGGACGTGGAACAATACAGCACAGTACAGGCCCTTGAGCCCTTGATGTTGCACCGATCTGCGAAACCAATCTGAAGCCCATCTAATGTCCACTATTCCATTATCATCCATTTAAATGCCCTTAAAGTTGGTGAATCTACTACTGCTGCAGGCAGGGCATTCCACGCCCTTATCACTCTCTGACTAAAGAACTTACCTCTGATATCTGTCCTATATCTATCACCCCTCAATTTAAAGCTATGTCCCCTCATGCTAGCCATCAACATCTGAGGAAAAAAGCTCTCATTGCCCAGTCTATCTAATCATCTTGCATATCTCTATTAAGTCACCTCTCAACCTTCTCTCTAATGAAAACAGCCTCAAGTTCCTCAGTCTTTCCTCATAAGACCTCCCCTCCATACCAGGCAACATCCTGGTAAATCTCCTCTGAACCCTTTCCAAAGCTTCCACATCATTCCTATAATGAGGCAACCAGAACTGTACGCAATACTCCAAGTGCAGCCGCACAAAAGTTTTGTAGAGCTGCAGCATGATCTCATGGCTCTGAAACTCAATCTCTCTACCAATGAAAGCTAACACACTGTCTGTCTTCTTAACAGCCCTGTCAATCTGGGTGGCAACTTTCAGGAATCTATGCACATGGACACCATGCTCATCTGCTTAACCAAGAATCTTACTATTAGCCCGATACTCTTTATTCCTGTTCCTCCTTCCAAAGTGAATCAGCTCACACTTTTCTGCATTAAACTCCATTTGCCACCTCTCAGCCCAGCTCTGCAGCTTATCTCTGTCCCTCTGTATCCTACAATATCCTTCCGTCCTGTCCACAACTCTACTGACTTTCGTGTCATCTGCAAATTTACGAACCCATCCTTCTATGCCCTTAACCAGGTCGTTTATAAAAATGGCAAATGGCAGTGGCTCCATTGAGTTTCTCTTCCCATAAGCCCTTGGTTACAGCAAGAGATCAAAAGCAGGAAGCAGGAAGCAGCAAGTGGAAGCAGTGAGGGATTGAGGCTGCAACTTGGAGGTTGTGGCAGAGAGCTGAAGAATGGGAAGGGTGTGCAATGACCTGGAGGATCATGAAGCAGGAAGTTCAGGAAACAAGGCTGGTGGTGAGAAGATGGCACTGTCCATCACAAGTTCGAATTTTCTTTCGTAATTTTAAACTCATTTTTATTTTCAACGTGATTCCATTTACTATTGCAGGAATCTAGCAGCATGAAATACTTCACCTTTAAGATTTGTTTCATTTCTGATGAGGAAATGAAACCTACAGAATCTAAACTACAATTTGACCATTAGTTTCTATGGGAATGCCATAATTTTCCAGGTCATAACCATAATGTATTGTAGAGTGGAGTAATTTAATTCACTTATTTAATTTAATTCATCAATCCTATATGGAACAGCTTGTGTTTCACAAACTCAGGGCCACCAATATAGTATTGGCAAGGGCAGAAAATGTGGGAAACAATAGGTACAGCAAGATGTGTGAAGTGAGAAACAGGATTCACAATTTAAAGTCAATGACCTTTCATCAGAACAACGTATATGTAAGAATCACAGAATTGTTAGGTTACCAAAGATAGCCATTAGTCCGCCATGTCCACACCAGTTCCATGAATGAGCTTTGTAACTTAGTGCCAAGTTTCTGACATTTCCCCATACCCCTGCACATTGTTTTTATTGAAATAATTATCTCATGACCTCAATTGAACCTGCCTCCACCACATTTCCACTGTATTCCAATCAGAAACCAATTAGCCGCGTGAAAAGGTTTCTTTTCTCCCATATCACAGTTGCTTCTTTTGCAAATCACTTCAAATCTGTGCCCTCTCATTCTCAAAACTTTGACAAGTGGGAATGGTTTCTCCTCGGTGAAAGTGTCAAGAATAGTTGACTATTTTCATAGGAGCAGGTTACTGAGTGTCGAGAAAAGAATGCAATGAGAAGAACATTAAACAGGGCTGGAAGGTATAGGGAAGAGAAAGTTACAGAGACGGAGAGGAGCCAACATCAATAAAGAGACGCATCAGAGAAGTTTTCTTTTAACAGGAATTTGAATAGTTTGCTTAACATCTGCTCTACTGATCCCTCATGGCCTGTGAAAGGAAGGGACTTTAAAAAGCACGCACCCCCCCATAATCCAATGACTTTAGAAAGAAATTTATTTTAACCCACAAGAAAAGATCCAAGCATGTGGAGCTACTGAATGGTGTGTATTAACATTTTTAAGTGAACTCACCCTCTAGCTAAATGGCCATTCTAATATTTTTAAACTGATAATCAACAATTGTGAATATAGTCATAGATAAATGTAATTCAGTGAATCAGTGACAATTGTCCATTCCCAGCTAAGCTGAGGCCATAGCAAACACTCAGTCAGGATTTCAGTAGCAACACAAAAATATTTGGTTAAGGGAGTAACCTCAAAAGTATTATAATGTGGTCAACCAAGAAATTCCCTCGGTCCTGAAAAACTCTGAGCACATCATTTAACAGCATCTAGTAGTTGGATAGTATTGTTTCATGCAGCCATTCACTTTAGTTAGCTGACCTCAGGATTAAAACAAAACCTGGAATAAAACCGTATGTAGGTAGATACTAAACCGATATCGGTTCAAAACCATTTCTGCCAATAACATTGTTTCACCCACCACAGTTATCATTTGGTCCCGTGTGTCTTAAAAAAAATCCTTGGGCTAAAATAAAAATATTGCCTCTCTGCAAAGATACAGTCAAATAGACAAAAGAAACATTCAAGTTTTCTGTGAATCATTTGAACCTCTGGACGGTCAAAGCTAGCTTTAGCATCAGCAGAAATTACACAAGACAATGGAATGTTTAAGGGCTAAAATTCTCATGTAGATTTTGGCATTTGCTATTTTGAAGGGAGAGAAAAGTCATAAAATTGGCTTGTATTTTGGAGTGTTCCCAATTTGTTGAAGTATACGAGATAAAATGTGCTCCCAAATGTTTTTCTCATTGTTGACTCTGAGATGATTTCATTATGCCCATACAATATTTAACCAAAATGTTTACTAATGTGCAGAATATCTTTCAATGGCAGTCAGATTGGAAGTATACCCAACTTAGATGGCAGCGTCATCTGTGGGCAGGGCTGGGTTTACTGATTCGGATGAAATGAATCTGTTAACTTTAATAGTCTCTGTACAAACCAAACCAGCAACCTGACCAACGATAGGATCAAGGTTCATGGGGAATTATTAAAGTGCATTGAAAAATCATTTCAGTGATAAATGCTCTGAAAGAAATTAGAAATATCAAGAAAGTGCCCACTTTGACCCAGTGCCTTGAAGGTTCTTCCTCTAGAAATGCAGGAAGGGAGGTTTGAGATGAGTAAGCCCAGCACCCTGCCAAAGGAGGTGCAATTATTTGGATGAAGTTTTACAGATAAGGAAGCAATACAGCCTCCCATATCCCGATGACCTGAGGACAAAACAGAAGGTATTAAGAATAGGCTGATGCAAGTGGCCCCAGTTCTGTACGTTCTGTTGATATTGCCAGTATTGTGAGATGCAGCATACTCAGCAAGTTAACTGGTGAGGCACAGAGACAACCTATTGTCTTTCCTGACTGCTTGTTCATTACAGCAATGTTGTCAGACACAGGCTTGGTGGGCAATTTGAACAAGTAAATTTATTCTCTGAACCAGCACTGCCAACAAAATCAGCATGCTTGTATCAAGATGCCCTCATACAAGTTGTGAGATGAGCCTTCCACATAATTCTCTACCTGCTCCTAACGTCTGGATATCTTGAGGATCCTTCGAGCAGGAAGCCACACCCACCCAGTGTGGGTCCACATTGGGCTGTACCAGGGGGCTTGAATTTGTCCTCATATTGTTTTTGATCTGTAGCCTTTGGCTGTCACTGCCCAGTGTATAACTTTCATTTATCCTCATCATTCGGACTTAACTCTTTCATCATGCAGAGCCATACATTATATAAAACAGCACAAAACATATTCTTACCACTGATCAAAATAAATTCACTCAGCAACTCACTTGCTCAGTTCCCTCTGATCTTTCTTTTTCATCTCTTACTCATTTCCCCCTCCCACTTTGTTAGAACAGCTATGAACTTCTTTTTCCCTTGACTCCCCTTAAACTGCTCCACACCTCACGACAGGTAGAACTTCATCAGTGGCTTATGTTAGGCTAAGATTGAATGCCGCTGCAAATAGCTCCAAGTTGGCAGCATCAGCATGGTAGGCAGCGTTTGGGCACCAGGGCAATAACTTGCTTCCTATTTTCCTGACCTTTTCTGTCTTCTTTCTCTTTTGCTTCATCTCCTTCCTGTCGATGGTGACAGACAAGGTGGCATCACAGTGGAGAGCAGCCAGAGTGTGACTCATGGCAAGACTGTGCCATGGCCTGGTAGTGAAGCCAGGGCTCCATGTTGTGGTAGGTCCAGAGTGGGGAATCCCAGTCATCAGCATGGCAGTGTTGGTGGTTCCTGGTTGTGATAGGCCCAGATTGGGGACTCCCGGTTATTGGTGTGGCAGGGTTGGCAGTTCCTGATTGTGATAGGCCCAGAGTGGGGACTCCCGGTTATCAGTGTGGCAGGCCCAGAGTGGGATCTCCTGGTTATCAGTGTGGCAGTGTTGGTGGTTCCTGGTTGTGGTAGGCCCAGAGCCATCGTGTCCAGGTTGTTGGTGAGGTGGCAGTGTGCTCCTTGCTGCAGCAATGAAGAGATGGCACCTGAAGAGTGGCGACTCTGACATTGGTGGGTCCAGTGCAGACAGCAGAATGGTGCCAGCACGGTTATTGACGGTGAGCTGTCTCTGGGCTCTGGACTCATGACGGAGGTGGCAGAACAAAGATGGATTCTTTTCCAGCTCTGTTTTTATTCTTTTCATTCTTAAAACGTTCAAATGATGCTGGATTGTGACTTTTCACTGTATTTTACGTGTTGTTCATTGTAGAGTACAAGTGACATTAAATCATCATTCATCAATTCCTGCGAATATTTAAAGTGCCAGTGATGGGTGAATACACCATGTCGAGCTCCATTGGAAGATGTTGCCATCAGTTCAGTCGACCCAGGTCTGCAATGCTTTGTATGGGGTCAGGTTGTGAAGGAGGTGATGCTCCTGGTACTTTGAACTCTGCCCAATCTGATGATACCACACAGTCTGAGATCTGTCCCCATTCCTGAGAGGGACAATTGTTTTCTCCACTCCCCACTTCACAGTGAATATAATTTGAGATTTGATAACTAAGACAGCGAGCGTTCCCACAATCCAGTGATGCCTCCCTGAAGGTTTCTCCAAGATATTATATTAGGGCAGGAGATGCTCTTCCCAAGTGATGGCAAGAGTAGATCCTCCTGCTAGATCAGAGTGGCCTTGCTGGGGAAGGTTCACAATGATATGAGGTGCAGTGAAGCACATGCCATTCACCCTATCTGTACCCCTCATGATTTTATAAACTCATTCTATTCTGATGGAGTCCCATGCAAGGAACTTGGGTTAACAGATGATACATGATAATCCAGGGCCAAATGTGCCAATGAGTTTGTTCAATGACAAATAGAAACATGCATAAATATCTTTGCTGGTTAAAGAAAATATTGCAGGAGACTAAACGTCGGGATCAATGTCAGGTAAATACAATGAAGTCTGCTATCAAAGCAGTCAAGGTGTTACTGGGTAGGATCTTACAATTCAATGGGTTCCCACCTTATCCTCAGCCAAAATGTAGCAAACCGTCTCTGCTCCATGGAAGCTTCCTACAGCTATTTAACACTTCGGGAGACATTAAAAGCAAAATATTGAGTTAAAATCCACTGATGACCATGAAATCATTGTTGATCATCAGGAAAACCCCATCTGGTTCACTGTCCATCTGTCCTTCGGGAAGAAACTCTGCCATCTTTACCTTGTCTGGCCTATATGTGACTCCAGACCCAGAGCAATGTGGTTGACTCTCAACTGCTCTCTGAGCAATGAATAGCTTGCCTGCCGAGTGAAGCCCATTTCCTGTAAATGAATAAAAACAAAATTAGCTCCAGGTGAGATTTCTGCATCAGTAGGTCAATGAAATGATCAGCTGTTTTCTGGATCCACTAGTTGCGCAGGGGGCAGTGGTCACAGTTGGGATTTGATCCAGTCCCCAGTTGGATGGAGATCTGTGTTGGATTATTGACACTAAGGCCAGGCTAGGAGGGATCCAGAGTCCAAGTTGGAGCTGGAGGGGTGGACCCCCATGGGGGACCCTCCATTGGGCCCTGTAGAGTTGTAAGGTATGTATATACTCTTCCTGCCAATAGCACAAGGAGTACCACCTAACAGGCTTCAAGCTTGGCCCTGGCTTCTGCCCACTGCAGCGGAAATTGTGATAGGACAAGGAAGAGGCCTTTAAGGGATGGGGGGAATTAAGGGCCTCAGTTATCCTAAAGTTTGCTTGTCCCTCCCTTGCCATATGCAAAATTGAGGGTGGATGGAGTTGGACAGATAGGTGTCAGGAATGGTACCTGCAGCATTACACATAAATTTTGCATGAACCATTCCTCTGTCAACACACCCCTAGAGCAGTGGACATTCATGTCGCTGGTACCATGATGGTGAATAGCTGCATGGAGAATATGGTGCTGGAAAAGCACAGCAGGTCAGGCAGCATCCGAGGATCGGGTAAATCAACATTTCGGGCATAAGCCCTTCATCAGGCCTATGTCTGAAATGTTGATTCTCCTGCTCCTCAGATGCTGCCTGACCTGCTGTGCTTTTCCAGCACCACACTCTTGACTCTCATCTCCAGCATCTGCAGTCCTTTCTCTGGTAGATAGCAGCCACAAACCACCAATTCATATGGCACACAGGTGACACCGCTGACACTTGCCTATATGTAAAACTATACGGGGTGACTCCAATCATCTGTTTAAGTACCAGGCCTCACAACTCAACTTGTCTTAGCCACCTCCTTTCTTATATCTCCCTCAGTTACTGCTGCTCATTCCCCAGAGTCCACTGGAGCCCAACATCCTCCCTTTGTTCAATGTGGATCGGTCACATCCAGGAAAACCTTCAATCACTTCAAAACATTAACTTTTATCCACCAAAGCAACTAGAAATAAAAGAAATGGAAGCTGCAGTTGCCTTTTACAATACAAACAAACTGCATAGTGCAGTCTAAACAATATTGCAGTCAATGTTACAGTGATCATCTTGCCCAGCTCTGATCGACTGTAACTGGGTGCCAATGAGCTCCTACCTGGCTGGCAGTGCCCAATATTGTCACACTCTTCAGGCAGAAGGTGATCTCCCTCCTGTTCAATGTCCTCATCCTCCTCTTCAGAAGACAGATCCCGCTCTCCCAGCTCATCCACCTCCGTCACAATCCCCCCCTTTGCCTGCTGCATCGTACAGAGTGCAGCATGCTGGGATTATACAGCACGCTCTGTCCACAGGGTACTGTGAGGGTGTCCTCCCTACCATCCCCACACCTGGCAGGGTACCCTCTTCATCAGGAGGGTGATTAGCTGCTCCATCACACCCTGGGCTGAAGAATGGCCTGCACTGTATCAATGCTGGATCTCAGTCACTGGTTGTGGGATTGGAGTTACCAGCCATGGTCACAGAGGGTAATCCCTGTCACCCAGAAACCATCTTTGTAAGGCATCGTAGACTCTCAAACCTGGGTTCTTGATTAGTATGAGGATCAAGGGTTACAGGGAGAAAGCAGGAAAATGGGGTTGAGAAACATATCAGCCATGATGGAATGGTGGGGCAAACTCAACGGACCTAAGTCTGCTCCTATATCTTATGGTCCAGCCACCTCATTCCTGAAGAAAGGTTACACCCGAAATGTCGACTTCTCCACCTCCTGATGTTGCCTGGTTCGCTGTGTTCATCCAGCCTCTGCCTGTCTACCTTACGGTCTATGCAGCAGGAATGAGGGAGTTCTCGTGAATATAAGCATCATGGCAGCTTCCAGGAGAATGGGCATTAATGATTAAGAATTGTTACTGCTGATCATAGATCTCAGGCACATTGATGGATTGGCAGCTTTCCTGTTGATGACCTCAGCTGTGATACAATATGGCCCTCTCAGTGTGATGTGTTTACACTCTATAACACCCTGCACCCAGGGAAATCGGCAACGGTGGCACTGACCTCACCGAGGGGAAACCAGATGAAATGGTGTGGGCTGGAACAAATGGCATCCGCAACAACGTTGATACATCTGTGTGTGAATGACTGAGAGATCCCACACAGGACCCAGTCGCTCTTTGGAAAGAGCCAGTTTTATAAAAGTTTAGTGTAACTGTCACCTTACAGTCACCGGGATAGGATGGCCACTCGTTCCTTCAAGTCCTACCTCAGCAATTGACACAGTTCAGTGATCGTACAGCCTGTGCCTCACTCATTCAGAGCAATTCCCATCACAGGCAATCTCCTCAGCTGTTCCTGTCGCTCCTTCACATCCCGAGGGGCTGTTCAGCTGTGAGTGAGCCTTCATGTTAATTCTGTTGAGCAGTGGCTGGAGGGAACTGTTGCTCCTGGGTTTGCTGGAGCATCTGTTCCTCTTCCATTTCTCGGAGACTTTGTTGCATCACAGCAAACCCGCTGCTGAGCTTGGGCTCATCAGTCACACTGGCACTGCCCCCTGAGTGGGCAACAGAACAGGCCCCTTATTAATGTGGACAATCAGGATTCACATCACTGTCCAATGACAACTGAACATACTCCTCCCCACAATGAGACATGGAACACTCCAACACAGAGGGACGTGGACTGATTCCACACAGAAATTTGCCTTTTGTCCTCATTCTGATGAATGTAACCAGTCACACCACAAAGAGACAGTAGGGGAGTGTACGTGCTGCATTAGCATTGAACCCTACACCTTCCAGTCCCACATTACCCACAAAAGGCAGCCTTGTATTGAAGAGTGTGTTACATTATCCTCCAAGTTCAGGCGAGAGGGAGTCATTCTGTGTCCCTCTCCAGACAACGCAGCCCATTGTCTCTGGGCTTTGTGTCTGTAGCTGTCCCTTTCATGGCCGGCTGGTCACAGAGATATCTATCTTCACTCTGCAAGGACCAATGATGTGGTTGACATTGCCTGTGACCAGCATTTTCCCCCTCTCACCTCCCTCATCCAGTACCTCCCAACACCCTTCCCAACTTTTATTGCCACCCTTCACATCCCACCCTGATCACCTTGGACTGAGAGTGCTGGCTGATCCTGACCATTTTCTTGCAGTTCCCATACTGACCATTCACAAATCCCCTGTTTGCACTGACCTATTGGACTGACAGTGGCTCACCATCCAGACTGCAGAGAGACTGTTCCCCTGTCCCTGACTGTGCCAATGTCAGATTGTGCCCAATGGATTGATCACAGGAACAGTCATTGATTGACTGTACCAGGAGCCCCTGATTGACAGTAGCTCCCCTTTTCCTTGATTATGAACTCCTCCCACTGAGCACTCCAACATGGCTTTCCAGTTGATGCACATGAAGTGCGTTTACCACATAAACTGCCAGCACTTGCTGTGTAGGTGAGATTGGCAGGAGGCTGGAAGAACACAGTAAGCCAGGCAGCATCAGGAGGTGGAGAAGTTGACGTTTTGGGTGTGCTGTCTGGTTTGCTGTGTTCTTCCAGCCTCCTGCCTATCTACTTTGGATTTCAGCAGCTGCAGTTTTTTTTTGTCTAACTAAGTGGGTATGAGATTGCCAGAACACAGTGGTGTATAGGAACCTGACTACCTCTTCACTGATGACTGTAGACAAGCTATGTGGCTTTGTGTTCATGCTAAATTGCAAGGTGAGGCAAAAGCACTGGGAACCTTTAAAATATGACTGAGTAGCAAGGCAGGAATACTAATGAGCACCAAATAGACACAGAGTGAGTGAGCCCTGAGCTGCAGCCTGCACTCCTGACCTTGCAGCAAAAACAAAGTTCGGTTTTGTTTAAAATTGTGAAATCTTGTGACGTAACTCTGTCAGTTAATCATTGGGTGTTAGAATTTCTCTTTAAATGTTTACAGTTCCTAACAGGATTGTAACCACAAACATTTGCATTAGTTGGTCGTTGGGATAGGAGTGAGATGTGGGGCGTATTGGCTTGAGGTCAGGATGCGAAGAAATTGTAGTTCAGGTCAGGCTGGATAAATTAACGTCTCTTTCTGTGTCCTTCCTTTTTTGTACATCGTCCTAGGTTGTTCACAGGACAAGATTTAAATGTGTCGCAGGAGATGACAGTTGGTAAAGTCACAGGTTTGAATGTTGCTAACGTTGTCAACAGCAGCTTCTGAGTCAGTGTGGAGAAATGGTGGGGGTGAAATTCAGAGAATCATACAATTCTTTCAATACATTTGATCCTTCAAGTCTGCACAGATCTGCGGAGGTGTATCCCACCCATACCCATTCGCCTACCCTATCCCTGTAAACCTGCATTTCCCATGGCTAATCCATAAGACCATAAGACCATAGGACATAGGAGTGGAAGTAAGGCCATTCGACCCATCGAGTCCACTCCGCCATTCAATCATGGCTGATGGGCATTTCAACTCCACTTACCAGTGTTCTCCCCGTAGCCCTTAATTCCTCGAGACAACAAGAATCTATCAATCTCGGCCTTGAAGACATTTAGCGTCCCGGCCTCCACTGCACTCCGTGGCAATGAATTCCATAGGCCCACCACTCTCTGGCTGAAGAAATGTCTCTGCATTTCTGTTCTGAATTGACCCCCTCTAATTCTAAGGCTGTGTCCACGGGTCCTAGTCTCCTTGCCTAACAGAAACAATTTCCTAGCGTCCACCCTTTCCAATCCACCTAACCTGCATATCCCTGGACACTCTGGGCAGTTTAACATGGCCAATCCACCCTAACCTGCATATCCCTAGACACTATGGGCTATTTAGCATGGCCAATCAACTCTAACCTGCATATCCCTGTACACTATAGGCAATTCAGCATGGTGGGTCCACCTAACCTGCACCTACCTGGTCATTATGGGCAATTTAGCATGGCCAACACACCTAACCTACATACCTTTGGACACTTTGGGCAGTTTAGCATGGCCAATCCACCCTAACCTGCATATTCCTGGACACAATCGGTAATTTAGCATGGCCAATCCATCCTACCCTGCATATCCCTGGACACAATGGACAATTTATCATGGCCAATCCACCCTTGAACACTATAGGCAATTTAACATGGCCAATTCACCTAACCTATCACATCCCTGGACACTATGGGCAATTTATCATGGGGATATTTGCATGATCAGGTGTCCTCCAATGTGTATGGAAATTGTTGTTGCATGTTGCAGCTAAGCAGGCAGTTCCCAGTATTCAGGGTCCCCTCCAGTGACAGTGTGTAGGGTGATGCCATTGCCATTGTGAGTTACATGTTGGAAAGTGGAGGAAAGGAAATTGAATGGCAGTAACCAAATAAGGCAAGCAAACACAGAAAATGCTGGAGAAACTCCATAGGTGTGGCAGAAGTAGAGTTAATGTTTCGATCAGAATATGACTCTACTGCAGGAGTGAAAGATGCTGGGAAACAAGTTCTTTCTTCTTCTTTTGATAGTGTTAGAGGAGAAGCAAGAAAAGACAGAGAGTGCAGACTGTAATACTGTAACAAAACTAAAGGTATTGTTCATGATGGAGCAAAAGAAAGGTGTAAAATAGATGTACCTTAAGGTGAGGTACATCTACCAAGTGCACAGTAAACAAGACACAGACATCCCAGGGCAGAAATGGCAATCACAAGGAGGCATCATTTGGAGGAAGGTTTGGGGGAGATGTCAGAGGTAGGTTCTTTACGCAGAGAGTGGTGGGTGTGTGGAATGCACTGCCAGTGGTGGTAATAAAGTCAGATACATTAGGGACATTTAAGCAACTCTTGGATAGGCACATCCAAGTACATGAAGGGTATGTAGGTTAGTTTGATCTTAGAGTTGGATAAAAAGTCAGCACAACATTGAGGACTGAAGGACCTGCACTGTGCTGTATCTGTCTATTTTCTATGGTCTATGATATAGCTGTGGGAGAGGGGGGAGAGAATGTAAGTAAAATAGAGAACAGACTTAATGCTGATATGGAGGTGCCAGTGTTGGACTGAGGTGTATAAAGTTAAAAATCCCACAACACCAGGTTATAATCCAACAGGTTTATTTGGAAGCGCTAGTTTTCAGAACACTGCTCCAACTGCCTGATGAAGGAGCAGGGCTCTGAAAGCTAGTGCTGGACTATACCCTGGTGTTGTGTGATTTTTAGACTTAAGGCTGTCCGTTTCTGAAGTTGTTGAATTCAATATCGAGACCTTAAGGCTGTAAAGTACCAAAGTGGAAAATAAGGTGTTGTTCCCTGAGCTTGCTTTGTGCTTCATTAAAACATTATAGAACTATCAGCATGAGAGCAAGGTGCTTTATTGAAATAGCTAACAATTGAGAGGTCAGGATCATTCCAACGGACAGAATGGCCACATTGTGAGCAGCAAATGCAGTAAGCTAAATTGAAAGAAGTACCAGTAAAATGCTGCTTCAGCTGGAAGGCATGGTTGAGGCTTCGGACACTGAGGAGAGAGGAGGTGCATGGGCAAATATTCCACCTTCTGTAGTGCATGGGAAGGTGCTGTGGGAAAGTGGGGAAGTGAGGTGGTGATTACTTGGCTTTAAGGCATTATGCTAGAACTATATAAAACATTGGCGAGGCCACAGCTGAAGTATCATGCGCAATTGTGGCATCTGCATCATAAGATGGATATGATAGCACTGGAGTTGCCAGAATGTTGCTACAGCTGGAGAGTTTCAGTTATGAAGAGAGATTAGACACATTGGGTTTGTTTTCCTTAGAACAGAGTAGATTGAGGGAGGACATAATTGAGACGTATAAAATATGTAGAACAAGGGAGACAGGAAGGAACTTATATCCCCAAGTTGGACAGTCAATGGCATAGCTTTAAGGTAAAGAGCAAAAGGTTTAGAGAAGATGTAAGAAAACATATTTTCATCCGGGGGTGGTGGGACTCTTGGAACTCACTGCCTGTAGGGGTCGGAGAGGCAGAAACCCATTGAAGAAGCATTTAGATGTGTACTTGTGATGCTAAAGCACACAAGGCTATGGACCAAGTACTGGAAAATGGGATCAGAATAGTTAGGTGTTGTTTTAACTTGCACGGATGCAACCAGGCAAAAGGCCCTTTTCTGTGCTGTAGGTCTCTATGAGTCTATGACTAAGCATTCGGAGTGATGGAGGAGTGGACCAAGGTGTCACAGAGGAAACAACTCCTGCAGAAAGCTGACAGTGGAGAACAGGAGATGAAGTGATGGGTTGTGGTGGCCTGCAGGAGGTGATGGAAATGGAAGAGAATAATCCTTTTAATGCAGGGACTAAGTGAAAGTAAGGGCAAGGGCAACACTGCTGTTGTTCTGGGAAGGAGAGGAAAGGGTTAGGGCTGAAGTGCAAGACACGGGACAACATATCTGAGGATCCTGTCAACCACTGAGAGGGGCATTCCTCAGCTGATGAAAAACAGAAGTCATGTCAGAGGCCCCTGCAATGCAAGTTAACGTCATCAGAACAGATATGACGGAGACGGAGGAACTGGGGACATGGAACTATAATCTTTACAAGAAGCAGGGTGTGAGGATGTATAGTCCAGGTAACTATGGGAGTTGGTGGGTTTGTCGTGGATATTGGTAATCAGCCTAACCCAGAAATAGAAACAGAAATATCGGGGGCAGGAAGGAATGAGTCAAAAATAATGATGAAAGTGAGATAAGGATAGACATTGGCAGTAAAACTGACGGATATTTCCAATTCCGGATTAGAGCAGGAAACAGCACTAAGAAACCATCAAAGTATTGGTGAGGGAATTGTGGTGGCATCCTGAGTAAGAATGTTGCACACACCTCACAATGTGACAGGTACGGGGTGCCCATTGACACCACGTGGCTGCCCATTGACTCACTTCTGACTTGGAGAAAACGAGACCGGTTAAAGTTATTCAAGGTGAGGAAAGGCTCAGCCAGGTGAAGGGGGGTGGTGGCTGATGGGAACTGTTCAGGTCTCCTTTGAAGGAAGAAATGGAGCGCCTTCAGACCATCGTGATGAGGGATGGATGAATGGAGGGAATATCTATCCATGGAAGGTGAAGAGGAGCCAACTAGATTCAGAAAACAGGAAAATCTGGAACTGATGCAAAGTGTTAGGAATCACGAATAATGCAAGTTGGGGTTGTGACAGAAGCAACTACATGGTATGGCATGTTGAACAGGGAGTTCTGAAGTTCCCACTTAAGGCAATCAAGGGGAAAATTACAAAAAAATGTTTCTCAGTATCCAGATTCTGATTGTTCTATTTGTTCCGTATTTTCCCACTTTTCTCATCATCGTAGGGAGGTGGAAATTCTGCTCCCAAATTAAAAAAAACAATCACTAGCTGGACATTGGCTGAAAGGGTCAAAAGGAGAAATATAAGATATGAAAGCGAAATGTGAAGGAAGCTGATAAATTATCGAGGAGGGATATGAATTATGCCAGGCTTTATTTTATATCTCTCTGGCATTACCAAGAAATCGCAGAACATCAATAACAAATGGAATGTATAAGCAGCAACAAATAGGACGCTGAAGGATCGATACATTTAAGAATCAGAAATTTACTGTGCAAGGCTACCCTAGCAGTCTGGCAATCCCTTCACTGTACACAAGACCAATGTTTTGGCTGTGACCCCTGAGCAGGTAGTTGTTCCTGGGCTGCCGCTTACATTGTGTTTAGGGACAACCATTAACAAATAACAAATAACAGCCACATAAAGTGTATAGAGGAAAGTATAGAGGGGATGTCAGAGGCAGGTTCTTTACACAGAGAGTTGTGAGAGCATGGAATGCGTTGCCAGCAACAGCTGTGGAAGCAAGGTCATTGGGAATATTTAAGAGACTGCTGGACATGCATATGGTCACAGAAATTTGAGGGTTTGTACATTAGGTTTACCTTACATGAGGATCAATTGTCGGCACAACATCGTGGGCTGAAGGGCCTGTTCTGTGCTGTACTGTTCTATGTTCTATGTTCTTATATGTCAAGAAAGCTGTTACCTGGCACAGATATCCATGTCTAACAATCGGATATATAGAGCTTATATTAGTACAAGAAATAATGGGGAAAAAAAATCAACCCCCACAGAATCAATAATTCAAATAAATGTTTCTCAGTTTGAAATTTGGGACTAAACAAAATTGGCATTTGAAAAGGAAAACACTGGAGGTAACCCAATACTGAAGGATATTGCTGCCAACTTCTGTTTTTTAACTTAGTTTATTTCATTAACTGTTCCCCCAGTAGATTTAGTTTAAATGTATATTGAACTTCAGCACTTATTCCAGATTGCTAGGTGAATGCAATTAATTTAGAATGCCAAATGTCAAGCTTTTATCAGTGTAAAGTCTGCCCTAATGAAGCAAACTTCCCGTGTGCTACTTAATTAAAAAGAGAGAGTGAGATGCATTTTGTTAAAAAATACCTCTCTAATGTGACGGTCCTGTTCCTAAGAAGCATCTGAATATGACTGGGTGGTTTATCTTTGGAAAATCTCCAATTTAAACTGTTCTTTCCTCTCCCTTGGTTTTTCATTACGTCTAATAAATAACCCACAGAATAGCACATTTTAGCAGCCAACTTCTCTCTGTCAGTGCGATGTGAGTGCCAGTTCCTGGGGCACTATGTGGATGGAGTAGGACCAGAAATGTATAGTGTGCTAATGCCCTTGACTGGATTTCCCAGGACATTCCCAATGTAGACTGAATACTTCCACCTGAAATAATCTTTTAAACCACGTTTAAATTTGGAAGGGGTGTCAAAATAATATCTTGCTCAACTTTTGTAGGAGGTTCCAATGGGGTGAAATCTTGTCCATAGACAATGCTTTAAAATGGGCATTATGTAGAACTGCAGCTGCCTTCAGCTGGCTTCCCTGCTCTCAGCTAACTCGGTCTAGCTTCCCCCAAGGTTTCCCTAGCCCTGAATTCTTATTTTTTCCTAATTTCTTTCCTGGGGTTACCTTGTCCATGAAACTACTTCTTGCTCTCTCATCCTTATTCCCAATAAACTAATAAATATTGTAGAAGACCACATTTTATTTGGACTATAAACAGGAAAATGGAAGTTGGATTGCTTTATAAACTAAGAGAGGTTTTGCAACTTGAAGATCAAGTGGGATAGTGTGTCTACACTTTAGCTACACGAGTGTATATTACATTTTGATGCAGTGCAGTGGATACCTTATGAGGCAAAGTGAGATGAAGGGTCTCTGAGTTAAGGAAAAGCTTCCTAAGGACAGCTTTGGGATTTACTCAGCTGCAGTTTGTCACAGATCTTCAGTGCACTAGGAGACATCCAGAGAGCCAGCAAATCACAATGCATCTCACTTTATCTCTGTGAGTGAAAAAGATAGCATTTGAAGACTTTGTAAAGGAATAGTCGTAATACAAAAAAACACCAAGTCCTCTCGATCAGCTATTAAATTGAAGATTAACAGTCTCACTGCAATAACATTGTGTCACCATCACTAAAACATACGTAAAGAACTGTAAGGAATAGCTCACCCCCAGACTTGTGGTCTGGATGCTTAAACTGTACAAATTGTTTTTCCCCATCTATGTTTTTCCACCCAGAATATTTGTGTCAGACCATGTATTTTGC
Organism: Hemiscyllium ocellatum; assembly: GCF_020745735.1. Lineage (NCBI taxonomy): Eukaryota > Metazoa > Chordata > Chondrichthyes > Orectolobiformes > Hemiscylliidae > Hemiscyllium > Hemiscyllium ocellatum. Next base: position 166,760,897 of record NC_083401.1, read on the forward strand.
ATTAGTATTTACTGTGGAAAAGGACATGAAAGATATAGAATGTACGGAAGTAGTTGGTGACATCTTAAAATGTCCATATTATGGAGGAGGAAATGCTGGATGTCTTGAAACACGTAAAAGTGGATAAATCCCCAGGACGTGATCAGATGTACCCTAGAAATCTGTGGGAAACTAGGAAAGTGATTGCTGGGCCTCTTGCTGAGATATTTGTATCATCGATAGTCACAGGTGAGGTGCCGGAAGACTTGAGGTAGGCAAATGTGGTGCCACTGTTTAAGAAGGGCGGTAAAGACAAGCCAGGGAACTATAGACCAGTGAGCCTGACATCAGTGATGGGCAAGTTATTGGAGACAACCCATGGGAGACTGGTTAGCAAGGTTAGATCTCATGGAATACAGAGAGCCAGTTGGATACAGAACTGGCTCAAAGGTAGAAGACAGAGGGTGGTGGTGGAGGGTTGCTTTTCAGACTGGAGGGTTGTGACCAGTGGAGTGCCACAAGAATTGGTGCTGAGTCCACTAATTTTTGTCATTTACATAAATTATGTGAATGTGAGCATAAGGGGCATTGTTAGTAAGTTTACAGATGACACCAAAATTGGAGGTGTAGTGGACAGCGAAGAGGGTTACCTTGGATTACAAAGGGATCTTGATCAGATGGGCCAATGGGCTGAGAAGTAGCAGATGGAGTCTAATTTAGATAAATGTGAGGTGCTGCATTTTGGGAAAGCAAATCTTAGCAGGACTCAAAAGCTTAATGACAAGGTCCTAGGGAGTGTAGCTAAACAAAGAGACTTTGAAGTGCAGGTCCATAGCTCCTTGAAAGTAGAGTCATAGGTAGATAGGACAGTGAAGACGGCATTTGGTATGCTTTCCTTTATTAGTCAGAGTATTGAGTACTGAGGTTAGGAGGTCATGTTGTGGCTGTACAGGACATTGGTTAGGCCACTGTTGGAATATTGCATGCAATTCTGGTTTCCTTCCTATTGGAAAGATGTTGTGAAACTTGGAAGGCTTCAGAAAAGATTTTCAAGGATGTTGCCAGGGTTGGAGGATTTGAGCTATAGGGAGAGGCTGAACAGGCTGGGGCTGTTTTCCATGGAGTGTCGGAGGCTGAGGGGTGACCTTATAGATATTTACAAAATTATGAGGGGCATGGATAGGGTAAATAGACAAAGTCTTTTCCCTGGGGTCAGGGAGTCCAGAACTAGACAGCGTAGGTTTAGGGTGAGAGGGGAAAGATATAAAAGAGACCTAAGGGGCAACTTTTTCACACAGAGGATGGTACGCATATAGAATGAGCTGCCAGGGGAAGTGGTGGAGGCTGGTATAATTGCAACATTTAAGAGGCATTTGGATGAGTATATGAATAGGAACCTGTGCTGGCAGGTGGGACTAAATTGGGTTGGGATGTCTGGTCGGCATGGACGGGTTGGGCTGAAGGGTTTGTTTCCAAGCCTAACATCTCTGTGATTCTATGACTCTATTTGTTGAAATATACATTTGTTTATAATAAATGAAGCAATTTTTCTGATAATGATGAAACCTGGTGTGAATTAAACCTATCCTGATCAAATTGGTTATATTGGTTGCTTAATTGAGTAATTAAGCACTTGGAGTACTGCGGCTCAATTATGGGTACACCTTTCCTAACTGAGGACTGATAGTGCCCAAATTCCCTTCTTTTACTCCATACATTAGCTGACAGTGTTAAAGAGTTGAAGTAGGATTCTTACTGGGCTTCCACGGGTTAGTTTTGGGAAGAATGGTTCCTTGGCTAAGGACCCTGGTCTAGTTTCAGAATGAGAGGCTGGTCATCATGGTTTGAGATGAAGGAACTTCTTTCCTCTGACAGTGTTGAAGCTTTGACATTCTTTATCTGGAGGGCTGTCCCAGGTGACTGTTACTGATTATATTCAAGGCAGAAATCAATAGATTCCTCGCTGTTAATCAGCTCAAAGAATATGGACAGTGCAGGAAAATGGCATTGAGTTGTTCAGTCAATATGATCAACTTGCATGGTGGCAAGTAGTCTACTCTGCTCCTAGGTTATACGCACATGACCTTTCATGAGGTCACTTGAGGGGTAGTGTGTAAGTGGGATATTGGTGGGAGCAAACCTTGAAACACCAGATGAATCTCTGACTGTGTTTGGACAGGTTAGAATAAAATCAGTCCGAGTTCACTTGCCAACCACACTGCGACTTTTTCTTATGTGATATAAGTTGTTGCTCCCTCTTTTGAAATTCGGTATTCTTATGTGTGTCCTGATGAGTGCAAGTCGAAAAGCCACATTGCTCATCTTCTGTGCTGTCTGCGTGTCTGATGTACTCTAGATCCCAGCACAACATCCCCTGGAAAGACAACGGGTGGGTGTGCACAAGTAATGCATTGACAGTTATCAATGAGAAAGCCAGCTGAGCTTATTTGTACTCACTTTTAATGCAAACAAATCATGCAATCTTAACTAATTGTGGCCTAGACATTTCTTCAAGCTCAAAAATGGGCGTGCAGCATGTATATCACAAAAAACCATTCAAGTAGAAACAAAGATCAGATGAAATCCATTGTAATGAATTGAGGGTATAGTCCATCCTCTTGTTGGCTGGATACCTGTTGCAGACGGTGGGAAATCGATCTTTACCAAAACCATGCCAAGGTTGTCAATGCCTCTTAACAGGAAGATATACGATTGAAGGGAACCATCAGAAGAGTTAAAAGGACTGTAGAAAATCCAGAGGGAAACAGGGATTTTTGGATAGTGTTGGATAGTGTTTGGTTCAAGTAGTGGACACGTAGTGGAAAATGTTATTCACCCTGGAGAACATTGTTCAGGCAACATTGCTGCCATGAGTGGGAAGAGCTACTGAGAATGAACCTACCTGTAATGACATGCCTTCACCACCAATAAATGCTCAATTGTGTCATACGCTTGGACAAAATAGGAGCAGTAATAGACCATTCAGCCCCCAAAGTGGAACCATGGCTGATCTATATATGTTTCAATTTCCACATCCCCACCTACCCCCTCAATGCTCGATTCCCTTCCTAACAAGACTCAATCCACCATGATCTTAAATTTATTTATTGACGCTGCCTCCATTGATTTCCAAGGGAAATGACACACTCCTCAGAGAGAAAAGGTATTTCCTCTTATTTCTGCCCTGGAAGGGTGAACTAAGATTGCTCCCCGGTTTCAGGCTGGCCCATAGTGGAAACTGCTTTTAGTAAGTGGTTTCCGTTTCTGTCTCTCCTGTCACAATGAATCTTGAACTTCACAATCTTATGGAGAATAAATTGCACTGATGCAAGGTTTGCATCACAAACTTGAGGTTTACTGGAATAAACCAATCCTAACACCCTGATATACACAGAAACACATTCTCTACGCAGGTTTAAATGTCACGACATCTCAATTGGTTTGTCTGTTTAAATTCCTGCACAATTTAACCTTAGTCCTCTTAAAGTAACACACATAGTCACTTGCAGGTTAAAACAAAGTTCACTGAAAAACCATAGGCAAAAGAAAATCTCATGCTCCTTCCCTAAATTTTAGTAAATTCATAACCAAACCCCCTGGATTTGGTTATTACCTCTCGGTTACTTTAAACTCACAGTCCCAATGCCCCTCAGATTTAGCTGAAAATTTACAGTCTGTTACATGGGGGGGGGTCTTCCAGTCAGAACTGTCGACCGACAAACCGTGTCGATTGTTCCGGAATCACTTTCATTGCTCCAGTGCCAAGCCTTTACTCTTGTCCTTTTCATGACGATCCTTATCGAAATATCACAAAGACATTTCCTGAGGCCGTGCTGCTGGATGATCAATGCTTGGAATCCTCTTCTGATCTTTCAAGTTAAGTTCTGAATAGACCTTCTCGGTGCTGATGTTGGTTCCAGAACTGAAAACAATCTGCAGTATGACACTATGGTAATGTAGCGCTGGCTCCAAAGCTGATCTTTATGTCCAAAGTTTCTCTTACTGTATGACAGGGATGGGTGGATGCTCTCTGTGTGGCAATGGTCTCCTCCATGTCTAGTCCTTTTAATACTGGTCACTGCACAATAGGAAGGATGTGGAAGCTTTGGAAAGTATTCAGAGATTTACTCGGATGTTGCCTGGTATGGAGGGAAGGTCTTACAAGAAAAGGTTGAGGTACTTGAGGCTGTTTTCATTAGAGAGATGACAGTTGAAAGATGACTTAACTGAGACATACAAGATAATCAGAGCATTAGATAGGGTGGACAGGGAGAGTCTTTTTTCTCGAATGGTGATGGCCAGCACGAGGGGACATAGCTTCAAATTGAGGGACCATAGATATAGGACAGATGCCAGAGTAGTAGGGGTGTGGAACACACTGCCTGCAACTGTAGTAGACTCGCCAACTTTATGAGTATTTATATGGTCTTTGCATAGGCGTATGGATGAGAATGGAATAATGTAGGTTAGATGGACTTCAGATTGGTTTCACAGGTCGGCACAACATCGAGGGCTGAAGGGCCTGTAATGCACTGGAATGTGCTCTGTTCTATGTTTTACGTTCTCCTGTTGGTGTGATTGTGATGTTGGGATGTCTGAGATTAACTCTCCTATGCCTCTGTGTGTCTGTGTTGAGACCTGGCTTTCATTTACAACACTTGTGCCTGTGAGGATTGGTGGTTTTCCTATTGTATTTCATCAAGTCTGGATAAATTCCAGTTCGAGGGAATTTGAATCCCACATCCCCCACCACCTTCTACCTCTCATGTATATCTTCCACAGAATGTTGCTACTGGCAAGTCTCAACCATATCACTGCCCAAACATTAGAGCGTATTACTGGAGCCCTTCTATAGCCTGTTTTGCCAGGTGGCTTTCCATTTCAGTTTGAATGATCCATCTTAAGGAATATAATGTCATAAACATTTGTGCCATCCCTAGCATGTGTGAAGCAACTCAACTCTGTAAGGGGATTGCAACATTGAAACCAATATCTCACCAAGATGGGGAGTTATTTCCCTGACCTCCCGTGTCTCCCTTCCTGAACATAATAGTGTTTTTGTGACAACTCCACTTCCTTGAGCAGCTTTGCAAACTGTCCAAGTAAAGGTAAAGTATCATATCAAAGATATCATCTTCTTGGAGATTGGGGCAGACATTGCCAACTGTGTAGTTTATTGGGTGAACTAGGTTGAATCCTGGATGGGGCATCACATTGCTGCTAACACAATACGTCCCATTGCCCTCATATACCACCTGAGATTGGCTCTGGGCCATTGTGCCCTAAGGGCAAATGTGAATCATGGACCACCCAATGCAAACCCATAAATTGATTGAACAGTCTCAACCAAATGATCCAACCCCACCTGCATCCACTTTCCTGATACCCTTTTAAAGCCATTGGAGACATGGACCCCTCGACCAAAAGCCAAAATTGCTGGAAAAACTCAGCAGGTACAGAAGTGTCTGTGCATTGAAATCAAAGTTAACATTTTGTGTCTAGTGACCTTTCTTCAGGACTATTCTGAGGAAGGGCCACTGGACCCGAAACAGTAACTCTGACTTCTCTGCACAGATGCTGCCAGACCTGCTGAGATTTTCCAGCATCTTCTGTTTTTGTTTCTGATTTACAGCATCCTCATTTTTTTCGGTTTTTATGGATCTCCCCAACTTGACTACATAGGAGGGGCATTCTGGTGTCACACTGGTACCCATTTCAAATGCCTCCAACATGGTCCAGCTGGTGATGAGGCACCAGCCAATGTCACTAGCTCATCACTGGCATCCTGAGACCCACACCCACGACAGCCTGATTATTTTGGGTACAAGCATTTGGTACTGGGCATGGAAGCCAACAACAGCCTGCACAGCTTCATGGGATACTTATGGGTGCTCATAGCCCTCACATGCTACCTCTTCATGCATACACCAGATTGGAATCAGCACTAACCCAATCAGAGATCTGGCTGCCATTATGAGACACTTAACATCTTCAGTTCAGGACCTTGGGATTGTCGGAAAGGGTCCCCTCCCTCTGTACAGGACTAGTTCGGTAGAATTTATGGAGTTTGGAGAATCTGGCTCACAGCTGGTCCATTTCAGGTGTAAAGTCTGCCATTGCTATTTGAAAGTCCCCTTTTATAGTTACATCCTGAGACACCAACACACATACATAAACTCCTCACTTCTCTCCTCAACACTTGCCCCAACACAATTTCAATCCCTGCTTTGTTCCTACAATGTGTTACAACACAGAGATCGAACCCCTCTATTATTTAAAACCAAAAGCCCAGAGAAGCTCATTACTGCCACCAGCCTCTCGAGATGTACTCTTGACATTCCAGACAAATTTGACTTCCATCTTCCATTTATACCTTGTGGGCTGTGACATGTAAATTTGGACAGAACACCAATACTTGACCAAGATTGTACAAGTGCGGTAGGATATTATGTGCAATTTGAAACCAACCAATCAACCCGTGCAGATATGTGACTGCCATATGGCTGCCCCCTTGTTGTGCCACACATATTATGTATCATCCAGCTCCATCCATACAACTGTAAACTCATGATGACCGGCAGTGGTGCCTGAATTGTCAGTGCTAAGAACCGCACCTTGCCCTGTCTCATCTGGGCTGCCTTAGGGTTCACCTTAAACCGTGTCTCCTTCAATATCTCCAACAGCTAATCCAATAGTGAGCCTGAGACCAGGAGCGGGTTGTCCATGTCCTGCACTAGCTCTTTAGAACTTCAGCCAAGCATAACACGGGAAGCTCAGATTGAAGTTACAGAATTCCAGGTTGTCACAGTGAGAGCGCAAGCTGATGGTTACAAGCCTTAGTGCTAATTAGAATTTCCAGCAAACTGCTCTCCTCAGTACAACTACTGCGGTGCCAGCCAGGGGATTGGTCGTGATTATGTGGTAAACTATCCCGTTGCCTTTTCTCAAGACAACAGCATACTGTCGCCAACACTGTCAGCCTGGCATTTCCTTTGCTAGCGCATGTCAGCCAAACAAGCCACGCAGCAGTTATCCATGTTGAGACGGTAAAGACCAGAGCTACTTGAGATCTTCTGTAAGGCCATCGGTTTCCCTTTGAATCAGATTTGATTCCCTCACCCGATGAGTGTTGTGGGGTCTGACTCCAGTAAGTTTATTCACTACTCCTTTTGTTACCCTATGGTACATTCTCTGGTTCTTGGTAATCACATTTCTCTCTTATACAGATGTACCATCTTCTCAGATTCTTGCAAGTGGCTGCCAACATCACTGTTACAATAGAAAGCACATTCCGATCTTATAACTCTCACAGTTAAAGTCATCGGTTCTCCATCAGCCATACGCTAGCCATTGGGATCATACATGTCGGAGCACTGGGACAGGCAAAGACACAGTGAAAACAGATACGAAAGAGTATGGTTCAAATTGATTCTTTGACTTTTGTAAGGAATATTGGATGGTTTGATGCATAAAGTTGCTTTTGAATGCTTGTTTTGTGGCAGCTTTATTTCAGTACGTGGCCAACAGGCTGCAGTAGTGGGCAGTAAAATATAAACATTAAAACAAAGAAATAAGACCAAACATAGATCATACAGCCCTTTGCAGCTCCTCCACTGTTCAATATGTTCATGGCTGACTATCTGCCTCAGTGCCCCTGCTTTCTTCTCATACCCTTTGATTCCTTTAGCACTGAGCTATATCAGGGTCTTTCTTGGAAACATTCAACGTTTTGGCCTTAACTGCTTTCTGTGGCAGAGAATTCCACCGGCTCACCCACTCTCTGGATGAAGAAATGTCTCCTCATTGCAGTAGAGGGACCACCTGGGAATCAAGAACCAGGTTTGTGTTCACCTATGAAACTGTCAGATGGGCCAATCATGGTCATCCCGTCCAGAAAGGGGATGTGTTGGTGTTTCCTTCCTTCCTCCTTCTCCTGTCCTTTCACTGCCAGTCCTTCCTCCTCTTGTCCTCAGCTGTTTGTCATGAGCCGAGTGGTTTGGCTTGTGCCATACACTGCTGAGTATTGGGTCACCTTGGGATCCATCTGAAAGTGGAAGGGGGGGGGGGTGATTGAAAAACCTCAATGGTTTGCTCAATGACACGTGGTCACGTGGTCAAATGGCTTTCACTAGAGGGAAGCTTGAGGATTGGCTAATAGCTACACCCTCAATTTATCCTGGTGGTTCCAATTTTGATGATACAGCAAAAGGTCACAGAATAAAGCAATCATAACTGTGACAGGGTTAGTGACAGCAGACCTGCATAAGGCATTGTGTGTGGTCATACATGTGTTGGATCAAGGGGTAAATCCCTTCCAATTGCAATGCATCTCTTAATGTGTATGTGGCGTCCATGTGGCCCAGTAATAATGTCACTAATAATCTACAGACCTACCTGAATGCTCTGTGAAACATAGATTTTCAAATTCAATTAATAAACCTAAACATAAAGCTAGTCTTAGTAATGGTGACCATTAATCACTGACTGATGCAAAACCTAACTGATTTACTAAAATCTCAGGAAGGAAATCTGCCATTCATAGCTGGTCTGACCTAATTGTGATCCAGACCCACGGCAACATGGTTGACTCTAAACTGCCTTCAGAAATAGCCCAGCAAGCTGCTCAATTCCTGGGCATTAAATACTGGCCTTGTCAGTGACGCCCACATCCCTGGGGGAAAAAAAAAAGCAAAGTCTTGGCGAAGCCACTTTGTTTCCGTCCGAGAGAGATTCTGGAAAGTATACACTAGGCAAACCCTCACGTGAACCAACAGACAGTGAACTAGGAAATGCCAGAGGTATCACCTTCCTCTAGCCCTGAGGGAGCCAGGAACAAAACAAGCTCACAGTCACAGTCACCTCTATTGCAATTGGCAATGCCATCATTGCCTAACATCAGGTTGCAGCCGTGACTGCAGTCGGTAGCAACGTTCAGTCAGAATCCTCTTAATAAAACAGGGGAATTACACACAGAGATTCAGACAGCAGAAATTCTCTCTAAAGAGGCAGTGTATATATCCACAGAGAACCCTTTTCCTTCTCGTCCCTCTTCTTATCCTCCTGAGTCACCTCGGTTCATACTCCCTTGTCATGTGCAGGCAGAGAGGATCGAAGTTATAGATTGCAAGGGTCATTTGGTTTGCATTTGCAGTGCTGATTTGCATGCTGCCAAGTAATAAAATCAGAGACAGATGGTGGCCTGAACAACCTGAAAAGTGTCTTAACATTTAATTGTTCCGTGTCCCAGGTTTCATGAGAGCTATCTGGCAGATCTGCAATATTCCCAAGTGCAAGAAAATAAAATAAAGAGCTAAAAATGGAAATAATTCAAGAATCTGTCAAACGTCTAAAGAAAACAAATATGTAGGTAAAGTGAACACTAGAAATAAATAGACTCGCAACAAGTTTGCGAAATTAGGCAGGGAAGGCGACTTCAGCTGCAGCTGCAACAACAACCTTTTATAATGTCCCATTGTCAGAGATGAAAGTGAGAATTACACTTCGGGTGAGCTTTACAATTCACCCTGGAGGGCAGATAAAGGTTAAATAGCTATTCATTAGCATCTCTTAGTGAAACGAATTGCTTGATTGCCATTATTATTTGTGCAAACACTGTCATAGAAAAGTTTGAGAGATTTTACATTTCAATTAAACGTTATGTAACCAAATCCATTAATTTTGTTGTTGCAAGTGTTCATTAAGTGATTCATAAATAGTTAGAAAGTCAAAAGTAGTTTTTGTGAAGGATCGATAAAGTCGCACATTTAGGTTAGATTCCCTACAGCGTAGAAACAGGCCCTTCGGCCCAACAAGTCCACACCGACCTGCCGAACAGTAACCCACCCAGACCCATTTCCCTCTGACTAATGCATTATGGGCAATTTAGCATGGTGAAAAAGTGCACACAATAAATGGTGTTCTTTTTCAGGAAAAAAGGGGGAGGCAGGCAGGTGCTGATGTATGTAAGTGTTACCCTTGACCCAGTGGTGGACAGACACCCGCCATGTACAAGACATGCAGCAGGGGTAGCAAAAATTCTCCAAAAGGTAGCACATATGGGGCCATTCACTAACAGTACTGACGACACATAGTATAGTGGCCTATGTGAACTCAACAGCCTTTATAATGACGTCACTGCGGCAGATCAGGTTAGAGAAAATCCTGAATGCATCACATATAATTTTTACACATGAAGGAATTAACATGGCTGATAACATGGGAGAAGGAGAGCCAAATATGTGTGAGGAAAGGGCACAGAGAGACATCAAGGTTAGGGCAGATTTACAGGCAATTTCATTAGTAGACCCAGAAGAAGTGCTGTTCACAGATGGTTGCTGTTACAGACATCCCACTTAGCTTTAATGTCCATTAGAAGCTCAGTAAACTCTATCACAGGGTTCACCCCGTAGGAGCTAACAACAGGGCAGCAGTTCCCGGGACCAGGAGCTGGAATACAGATGTCAGAGGGAGGAGCCTCTATAAGGTACCAACCTTATTATGACCAACTAACAGCTTTGGTGTCAGCTTTTTCTAAACAGGTTGGATCAGAAAAGGGGGACCTACAGAGCCAGGCGCCATCCACCACAGACTGGGTCCTGCTGAAGGTGATCAAACGGAAGTGGTCGGAGCCACGGTGGGCAGGACCTTACAAGGTGGTGGAAAGGACATCTCATGCGGTCAGACTACAGGGGAAAGGAGACAGCTGGTACCATTGGAGCCAGTGTGCAGATACAAAACCGCCAATGAGAACTCTAGAACAAATAAGAACAGAAAAAGAGTAGAAGGGTCTTAAACACAGACACAATCAATTATTTCCATAAAAGTTAAAAGTTATGTCCCTCGTTGGTATGACGATTGTGTTCGTGTTGTGTGGATGTTGTTGTATCCCCTGTATTAGATCTTTGTTGAACAGGGTAATCATTACAGCAATTGAAGGGAAGGCTCCCCCGCCCTACCAGATGTCACAGATGGAGGCGGAAACCATGGCTCTGGCAAGAGGGGAAGGTTATGCATCGGAGAGCGAATGTGATGCATAAAACTGGTTTGTTGGTCTCATTTTCATGAGACCAAACAGGGGACTTGTAAATATATGGCTTTTACGCAGAATAGATTGCAGACTGCGCGTGGGGGTGTCCTCGGCATTCAGAGGTCACGTGATGCTCAGATGTGCGTGCAGAAGAGGATCACGTGATGCTTCTTGGCACGGTCGGGGGTCACGTGGTCGGCCGTTTCGCGCCCCGAAGGAGGTCACGTGGTGCTCCGTTTCACGGACAAAGGAAGGCCACGTGGGGTCGGACATCCGGGGATGCAAGGAGGCGGAGAATGGCGTCAGATCAACAGCCAATCAGAAGACAATTCTACCTCAGTAATTGCATGTTTTTTTATTGTATGAAAGACTGGGTCAGGGGCAGGAATAGGTCTTTTTCTTTGTGAACTGACTCACTTTGTAGTTTGTCAGTGACAGAAAGGTTTAGACCCAGAACTCTGTATACTTTATCCACTTACTGCTAGAATAAAACTAAGAATGTAAGATTGAATATCTTCTCCTATTGCTTTATTTAAAGAACACGCAGGACTGGGCTCACACACAGAAGAAAGTAAGTTGGTAGATTGAGCCTAAGTCCAACAATGGTCAATTAATCTAACCTGCATATCTTTGGACTGTGGGAGGAAACCGGAGCACCCGGAGGAAACCCACGCAGACACGGGGAGAATGTGCAAACTCCACACAGAGAGTCACTCGGTTCCCTGGCGCTTTGAGGCAGCAGTGCTAACTACTGAGCCAGATGTGATGGGTACCTGACATAAATAAGGAACTTGCCTATGTACAGTACTTTTACAACCTCAGAATAATCTGTGTCAGTTTGCATTTAGCATAGAACCAATTTACCAACAGTAAGGTCCCCCAAATAGCAATGAGATAAATTGGTACATAATGTGTTTTAGTTAACTTTGGTTGCAAGATAAATGTTGACCAGGATGCCCGACTCTACTTCAAATAATGCACTTGTTTTTATCACCGAACAAAGCAGACGGTTTCAAAATCTCATTCCAAAGCAGAACGTGTGGAACTGTACTGTGCTAAGCTGTCAGTCAGGATTAAATACTCATCCATGAAGGGCTTATGCCCGAAATGTCGAATTTCCTGTTCCTTGGATGCTGCCTGACCTGCTGCGCTTTAACCAGCAACACATTTTCAGCTCTGATCTCCAGCATCTGCAGACCTCACTTTTTACCATGTTTCCATGTAATACAACAGTGTCAATTTTTTAAAACTACTTGATTGGCTGTAAAATGTTTTGGGACATTCTGTGGCTTTGAAAGGTGCTACACAAATGCAAGTCCTTTTCTTTCTCGAATCTTTCCTCATGACCATGGAACTTTGACTTTGATAAATGTAAAATGCAATTGCACCTACTTTGTAGATATTGCATGTGCATGTGATCAATAAGCATATATGGAGAGTAATGCATTTCTGAAAATTAATACAGTAAATGTACAGGATATAGAGATGTTATAAAATTTGATGGTCTCCTTCATGCACGGTTCCTTCCCTCAGTGGATTAGTAGGATTGTTTTTATTACTGTGGTCATGTACGATAGTACAAATTGATCTTTATTACAACAACTCAAGCTAAATTAAGGCCTGGTATGAGTGTGATGAACTTTTGCAGTTAATCGCATTGGGCCATGATGTTGTAATTGCTGACCTGCTAAAATTGCTTAATTGTTGATATTTAGCTGCAGGTGTTAAAGAAAATTACCACCCTGTTAAAGCTGTGTGGAAAAATATGAACCGCTCAGCAAAGTTTATGCACAAACTCACACATCATCTGCATGGTGTTAGCTGGGCATTTAAATCATCAGCAGGATAGTTATCAAGCCCAGTGTTCTTTTAGTGTAACATTTGTATTTAATTGCCTACAAAAAGCTTTTTAGTTATTGCCTTGCAATTTAAGTTTTATATCCAATTTGATTAACTTTAAACACAGTAGTTAGACGTATTTTCCATGGTTATTGTGGAGTACTGTTCTCATTATGTGTTTTAGTTCTGTGCCAAAGAACATTTAACCAACCTGTGTGTCCAATCCTTTGAGCCCATGCTCAAAAAAATTCGTATATCTGCCAACATTTCAATCTTAGCAGGAGACTCTTGATATTAACATTGTTCTTTGGTCGAAATTCCACTCAGCTACCATAAAGAATAATAATGTAAAAGTCTTGAAACCTAGAATTTGCGGATTTCATACTTTCAAGTCTTGAATAAATAATTCAAAGATGTAGAATGGTGCCATCATGTGTTTGATACTGGTAATAGCATCACTACAACATCTGGTGAATGAGCTCTGTAAACTGAATTTTCAATTACCTGTGGGAATTGTTCCCCCAAATTTACTGTTTCTTTATTCATTAATCTAGCCATCCTCATTGGTTTTTACTTAGCAGCAGATGCAGAAAGAAAAGCAGCCTTGTTACACAGTAAAATTATGTTCATCTTAGACTCCAAATCTCAAACAACGATTCAGTCACTGAAATAAATACAATTACCAAATGTCAGGGACCAGTAAAAATAAACACTTTGAACAGAGGGAGGGACCAAAATGGTCATAACAACTGCAACAACAAACTATAAATACTGAAAAATATATGTAAAATTCAGATAAGTAGTTTCACAGGGATATAAACAATATCAGCACAATAAACACAAAGGCATAAAATAGACAGGAGGGGTTGGAGACAGGGTGAGGGGATTACCAATTTTAGCGAAATGAAGATTTGTTTTGTTTCATTCTTTCTATCTCAAAAGCAGATGTCACTGCAGTAAAAGGTGTAATGATGGTTATCTTCAGAGAATAAAGGCATTTGACAATAGAATTTATCTCCACAAGCATCCACTCCCTCCACTACCAACACTCAGTAGCAGCAGTGTGGAATATCCACAAGATGCACTGCAGAAATTCACCAAAGATTCTCAGACAGCACCTTCCAAACCCACGACCACTTCCGTCTAGAAGGACAAGGACAATAGATACATGGGAACACCACCACCTTCAAGTTTCCTTCCAAGCCACTCAACGTCCTGACTTGGAAATATTTCGCCATTCCTTCACTGTCACTGAGTCAAAAATCCTGGTTTTCCTGCCCTAATGCCATTGTGGGTCAACCCACAGCAGGTAAACTGCAGCGATTCGAGAAGGCAGCTCACCACCACCTTCTTACGGGCACTAAAGATGAGCAATTAAAAAATGAGTTGGCCAGCATATAACACCCATATCCCACAAATGAATAAATAACAAGAAAAGAAAATTATAAAATGAACATACTGCCTATCATAGCCAATGGGACCGTGACCAAATTTGGGTTGGAGTCAAAGTTCAGCCAGGGTAAAGACAGGCCCTGACTTCTGTTCCCACTTTTTGGAGGGCTGCACAGCGTTGCGTGCAATCCCAGCTCCATAATTGTGACCTTTTAAAGGAAGAATTCCCATATTCGGTACAGGGGTGAAGGGCTGGGTTGAGAGTTGGGCCAGATACCCTGGGAAGACCGTAAGAGACTGTCCAGTTCATGAGATGGGCTGGGTGGAAAGTTTGTCTCGGGGCTCCAACATTACCAATAAGAAAAATTAACACTAGAAAACACCCCTTCTGCCCTGATCAGCCCATTTCCCTTTTCTGTGTCAGTCTAAGCCCCTGAGTTTAAACATAAAATAAATAAATCACAGTTTAGGATTTCAGACTATGAGGGGCATCTAATCATGAAAATAAGTGACTCAATTTCAAGTTTTACACAATTGTTTATGCTATATGTTTTGTTGGTCTAGATTTAAACTTTTCATGTGTGTAAATTAATAAACCATTAAATATTTTCATTTAAAAGCTTTTCATAATGAAAATCAGCTTATTGTAAGATTTACGTTTTAGTTTGATCATGATATTGTCATTGTACCATTGTCTATGGCATATACAAATTTAAAACTTTGATGCTTGTATTTTTACACTCTTTCTGTTAGAATAATCCATGTTTTTTTGTAATGTGATGTGGCCTCTTATGTTTTGGGATTCAGTATCTAGCCCTGTCCTGTTTTCATCACCCCTCATACTCCTTACACCACCTTATGGCTAATTGTCCAATGTTACTACTCCTCCTACCCTCTATGAGACCTGATGAAAGGCTTATGCCCGAAACGTCGACTCTCCTGATCCTCGGATGCTGCCTGACCTGCTGCGCTTGACCAGCACCACATTTTTCAACTCCAGCAACTACAGTCCTCACTTTATCCTACCCTCTATAAGACCATCAGGCTATAAACTGGAGGAGCTGAAATAGGCCATTTGGCCCATGAAGTCTATTCTGCCTAAGTCTGAGTCTGATCTGATCATCCTCAACTCCACTTTCTTGCCTTTTCCTTATAAAACCTTGATTCTCTAATAGTTATATATCTTTTCTTAGACACGGGGACCAAAAACTGCTCACAGTATTCTAGATGTATACTAACAGCTCATTGCACATGCCTCTCCCACCCCTAATGCCACCCAATGCCTATTTACACAACCCCATAACATCCATGTCACTGGGTGGCACTCTGCCTTGTCAGCTTGACACCTCAAATAGCACGCATCCTACGGTGGGTTTATGTGGACCGGAACTCTGAAAAAGTTAACAATGTTTCATTTTAAAAATTTAGACAATTTCTTCATCAGTTTACATGTATCAATGAGTTTATCCTCTTCACATCCACAAACGTGCCTTGTCATAATCCCATTAGGTGCTTCATCTCCATCTAAGTTCTCATGGGCAGATCAAATAAATTATACCTTATCCCTCCAAAAGATCATAGTCCAAAAGGTGTTGGTGCAGAAATAGACTATTCAACTCATCGAGTCTGTTCATCCATTCAATGTGGATTCATTGAACATTCATTCATTCAATCCTCAACTCCACCTTGCTGCCTTTTCCTTATAATCCTTGATTCACTCTTTAATTAAAAATCTTACTATCTCAGCCTCAAGCCTACTCAATGAGACTCTGTGGTAAAACATTCCACTGATTAATTACGCACTGAGAGAAGGAATCCCTCCTTATCTTTGTCCAACTCTGATATTATAAAGGTAAAGTTGCCGTCACCTTACCAGACTGTAAGGCTACTTTCTCATTATTGAGAGACGATTGGTGGTGGTATAACCTGAGGGTCAGCACGCCCCAGGCGAGGGGAGAGAGGCTGTGAAGGAAAATCCTTCATGGTAACTTCAATCAGCGTGGAAAATGACCCATGCTGTTGACATCACCCTGCAGTGCAAACCAGCCACTATCCAATTTAGCTAACCACAGCTAATTACTGTTTATTTTCTCCTTCTTCATTATTTTTAAGGTCATCATTTGTTAGCTTTTAAAGCTTTCCTTATCCTCTGATTCATCTGTAACTTCTGCCACTTTGTATTTTTTTTTTGCTGTCAATTTGATACTGTCTTTAACTTACTTTGTTAATCATTGTTGATTTATTCCCTTCCTAAAATTCTTCCTCCTCACAGGGATAGAAGCTTGCTATGAATCATAAACTTAAATCTTAAATTCTAAATGTCTGCCATTGCTACTTCTGCTAAACATCTTTTCCAATCCTCTCCAGAAAACTATGAGCTCATTCGTTGGTAATCGTCCTTATTTAAGTTAAGCACAGTTGTTTCCAACCTACGTTTCTCACTCTCAAACTGAATGCTAAATTCTACTGTGTCATAGTCACTGTTTCTTAAGAGACCTTTCACTCCATGATCATTTACTAACCAGCCTTATTGCATATTTCCAGATCCCTCAATCAATCCACAAGTTGCCCTTGAAACCATTCCAATTGCATTCTGTAATTTCTTTCTTAAGCCTCCCCCTGTTAATTTTACTTTCCTAATCTACATAATACATTAAGTCATCCATGAATAATATGCTGCCTTCTTTAACATGCCCTCATTATCTCCTGGTTTATTCTCTGCCTTACAATATAATTACAATTAGTGGCCTAAAGATTATATCACTAATGTCTATTTGATATGTCATAGAGTCATAGAGATGTACAGAATGGAAACAAACCCTTTGGCTCAACCAGTCCATGCTGACCAGATATCCCAACCAATCTAGTCCCACCTGCCAGCACCCGGCCCATATCCCTCCAAATCCTTCCTATTCATATACCCATCCAAATGCTTCTTAATTGTTGCAATTGTACCAGCCTCCACCACATCCTCTGGCAGCTCATTCCATACACGTACCACCTTCTGCGTGAAAACGTTGCCCCTTAGGTCTCTTTTATATCTTCCCCCTCTCACCCTAAACCTATGCCTTCTAGTTCTGGACTCCCCGACCCCAGGGAAAAGACTTCGCCTATTTATCCTATCCATGTCCCTCATAATTTTGCAAACCTGTATAAGGTCATCCCTCAGCTCTCTTGAAGAGGGCCATTTGACCCATCTTGCCTGTTTGGATACAAAGACACCCAGATACCCTTTCTAATTCCTGCACATGGCCCATAGCCCGGCAGGCTGTAGCACTTAAGATGCAGATTTTACCTGTTCTTATCCCCCCAAAACATCAAATTATGTCATTGGCTTTTAAGATTGTCAATATATTCAATTCAAACTGGATTGGAGTTTGCCACTTTTTGTGGTATAATTTAAACTGATTGGCCTAATTCAAATCTGTTTCTGTCTCCAGGCAACCAGCTACCCTAACTGCTGGACCAAAAGTTACATTATATTGTTTTTTGGAACACTTGATGTTGTCAGGTAGTTCTGTTGCTTTTAACTCTCTTAAAAGGTACTGTGTGCCCACATCTTCATAACACAACCCCACTCTCACCAATCTCGTAGCTACAATTATTTAGATCAGTAATATTCTAGTAATCTTTCCTGTATTTTCTCCAGAGCAATTACGTTCTTCCTGTGATGTGGTGACCAGAACTGCACACAATACTTTTGTTTTAAACAGTTTCATCATTATATCCCCACTTCTGTACCTCTGCCATCAGGAGAGCATTTCAGATGCCTCCTTTACAACCTTGTCTACCAGTACTGCCACCTTAATGGACCTGCGCACTTTCAGACGAGTTTCTGACTTTTTCTACCCCTCTCAGTATACTCCTGATTATTACACATTCTCTTTTACTAAATTCATTCTTGCATAATTATCAAAATTAAACTCCATCTGTTCACTCCACCAACCCATTTAAAGCATTTTGGAGCTTACAGCCATCCTCGACCTGGCCAATGTTTGCATCATCTGCAAATTTTCCAACTGCACTCCCACATTCAAGTCTAAATCACAAATGTATAAAACAAACAGCAGGGGTCCCAATACCAAGTCCTGCAGAACACCCATTGAAATGGCTTTTAATTTCTAAGGGAAGCTATCAATTGTTACGCTTTTCCTATTTATCATTTTATCTAAATGATGAGAGATCACAGAGCTCTGAGATGCAGAGAGTTTATTTTATTCATTCGTGGAGTGTGGGTGTGCCTGCCTGGCCAGCATTCATTGCCTGTCTATGGTTGCCCTTGAGAAGGTGGTGGTGAGCTGCTTTATTGAACCGCTGCTGTAGGTTTACTTACATTGCCTTTAGGCAGGGAATTCCAAGATCTTGACCTAGCGACAGTGAATGAATGGTGATATATTTCCAAAGTTAAAAATCACACAACACCAGGGATTTCCAAGTAAGGATAGTGAGCGGTTTGGAGGGAAACTTGCAGGTGTTGGTTTTCCCAAACAGCTGCTGCCTTTATCCTTCTAGGTAGAAGTGGCTGTGAGTTTCAAAACTGCCTTCTTTGGTGAATTTTTGCAGATAATCTACTGCTGATGAGCTGTGGTGATGGAGTGAAAGGATGTTTGTGGATATGATACTTCATGGGATCCAGAATCAATGCTGAGGACTTACGGGGCAACTCCTCCCAACTGTACATCCTTGTGCCACCACTTCTGCTGTCAGTGGGACAGAATATATCTATGGATGGTGATGGTGGTGTCTGAGACATTGTCTGTAAGGTATGATTCTGTGAATATGACTGTCAGGCTGTCACTTGACTAGTCTGAGAGACAGCTCCCCCAATTTTGGCACTAGCCCCTAGATGTTAGTAAGGAGGACTTTGCAGTGTCCACAAGGCTGTTTCTGCTGTTGTCTTTTCTAGTGCCAAGGTTGATTTGGGTGTTCTTGTGCAAGAATCACAAAACATTAGTATGCAGGTTCAAAAAGTAATTAGGTAACATTTTATTCACTTACTTATTACAAAGGGCATTGAATACAAAAATATTGAGGATTTGCTTCAATTTGAGAGGCATTGTGAGACCACATCTTGATACTGTACAGCTTTGCTTACCTCATTTAAGGAAGAATGTAAATGTGTTAAAGGCATTTCAGAAAAGATGTAATAAATTATACCTGGGTTGGATATGTTGTCTTATGAGGAAAGGTTTGATAGCCGAGGCTTGTATCCATTGGAGTTCCGAAGAGTGAGCAACAACCTGATTGAAACGTAAAATCCTGAAGGATGTTTCCAGGCTGGATGTGGGGAGGTTCCTTTCTCTTATGGGAGAATCTAGAACTGTGGGTCACTGTTCAAAAATCAAGACATCCTCATTTAAAACTGCGAGGGTCACACATCTCTGGAAAACCCTTCCTGAAAAGGCGGTAGAAGCAGAGTCCTTGAATTTTTTTTAAGGCAACGATACATGCTCATTCATCAGGGGTGGGTGGGAATGTGGATTTGAGGCTACAATCATATTGGCCATGATCTTATTGATTGGCAGAGCAATCTGAACTGCCTGTTCCTTATTTGTATGTCCGTTTGTATGTGTTAGTAGCTGATAACTGGGAAGGAGAGGCTATGTTATCAGGAACATTTGGACAGCCTGGTCCTGGATCCTTGGAGAGAAGAACAAGCAATAACCTTATTGATTCTGGCAGTACTTTGCAGAATGAATGCTGAAAGATGTTTCCCATTTCAATGATTCTAGAACTAAGTGGCACCATTTAAAAATAAGAATCTCCCTTGAAGATGGAAATTTCTTTTTCTCATAAGAACATGAGTCTTTGGAACCCTCTTACCCAGATAGCAACGAAGACAGGATCACTGAATATTCTTATGGTAAAAGTAGAGATTGTTGAATAACTCAGGAATAAAAGGTTTTAATTTGGAGATAGAGCTCATTTGGGGAGTTTGGTGGTTGGGCAGAGGAAGATGTGCAGGTTAGGTGAATTGGCCATGCTAAGCTGCCCATAGTGTTAGGTGCATTAGTTAGTGGTAAATATATGGTATGGGAATCAGTCTGGGTGGGTTACCCTTCGGAGGGTCGTTGTGGACTTGTTGGGCCGAAGGTCTTGTTTCCATTCTGTAGAGAGTCTAACAAAAAAAAGTTATGGAGCTATTAGACAGTGAATGCACACATGGCAGAAGCTGTTGTGATTGCAAAGCAAATGAACATTGAAGGAATGGAACCACTCCTGTTGATGAATTTGAAAGGGTGACTTGATTGCCATGAGGATCCAATTGATGATCCCTTACAGCTGGGGAAAGTGGAGCAAGTTCAGTTGCTGGTGCTGAAAACCATGGTGCTTGTTCCTGCAAGGCTTCATCTGTCACAAAAAGAACATACTACCCTGCTCTGGATGTTGCCATTTGTGATATACCATTGAGGTCTGCAAAAGATTATTGGAAGAAGCCAAAAGCATACACGTTCAAGGCCACAATAAGGTTGTGATTAGTGCAGTTGTGTGTGTCCAATTGCTTGGAAAGGCATAGGCTGAATCTTCAATGATGGATCAGTCTGAGAACATGACCTGTGCCTTGCCGCCCCTTTCCTCAAATCATACTCCTTTAATACTTTGGGACTCACTTTCCTGTTGAGGGTTTTGTCTCTCGTTGCAGTGAAGCTGAAATCTAACAGTCTCCTATTGTCAACTCCAGCTTTCCTTTTGTACACTCACATCCTATTGTGAGTGGTAGCTTTATTCTCTGATTTCTTCCCCTATAATAGCAGGCACTGATGACCTCTTTCAATACCCAAATGCTAAAAGCCAACTCTCTCCCCACCTGCACAGTTCCATATACTTCAGTTCCAAGACACAGATCATTTCTGCCACACTGACCTTCTTAAGAAGACTCTTCAGCTGGTCAGCATTAGAATTCATCTAATCTGATTGCTCCTAACAACATTTCAACTTCTCTTTAACAATCGGAAGTGACAATATTTCTGTTGAATAAAGGGAACTATGAAGCTATGAGGGAGGAGCTGGCCAAAGTTCAATGGTGCAATACCTTAGCAGGGATGACAGTGGAGGAACAATGGCAGATATTTCTGTGTATAATGCAGAAGATGCAGGATCAGTTCATTCCAAAAAGGAAGAAAGACCATAGGAGGAGGCATGGGTGGCCGTGGCTGATGAGGGAAGTTAAGAAACATATAAAGTTAAAAGAGAAAAAGTATAACACAGTAAAGATAAGTGGGAAAACTGAGGACTGGGAAGCTTTTAAAGAACAACAGAGGATTACTAAGAAGGAAATATGCAGAGAAAAAATGAGGTACGAAGGTAAACTGGCCAAAAATATAAAGGAGGATAGTAAAAGCTTTTTTAGGTATGTGAAAGGTAAAAAAATGGTTAAATGGTTAAAAAATGGGCCATTGAAGACAGAAACTGGGGAATATATTACGGGGAACAAAGAAATGGCAGAAAAATTGAATTGGTACTTCAGATCTGTGTTCACTGGGGAAGACACGAGCAATCTCTCAGAGGTAACAGTGGCTGAAGGACCTGAACTTAAGGGAATTTATATTTGCCTGGAATTGGTTTTGTAGAGACTGTTAGGTCTGAAGGTTGATAAGTCCCTGGGGCCTGATGGTCTACATCCCAGGGTACTGAGGGAGGTAGCTCAAGAAATCGTGGATGCATTGGTGATTATTTTCCAGCGTTCGATAGATTCGGGATCAGTTCCTGTGGATTGGATGGTGGCTAATGTTGTACCACTTTTTAAGAAAGGTGAGAGAGAGAAAGCAGGAAATTATAGACCAGTTAGTCTGACCTCAGTGGTGGGAAAGATGCTGGAGTCTATTATAAAGGATGAAATTACGGCACATCTGGATAGTAGTAACAGGATAGGACAGAGTCAGCATGGAGTTTTGAAGGGGAAATCATGCTTGACTATCTTCTGGAATGTTTTGAGGATGTAACTCTGAAGATGGAGGAGGGAGAGCCAGTAGATGTAGTGCACCTGGACTTACAAAAAGCTTTTGATAAAGTCCCACATAGGAGGTTAGTGAGCAAAATTAGGGCGCATGGTATTGGTGGCAAAGTACTAACTTGGATTGAAAGTTAGTTGGCTGACAGGAAATAAAGAGTAGTAATAAACGGCTCCATTTCAGAATGGCAGGCAGTGACCAGTGTGGTACCGCAGGGATCAAAGCTGGGACCGCAGCTTTTTACAATATATATTAATGATATAGAAGATGGTATTAATAATAACATTAGCAAATTTGCTGATGATACTAAGCTGGGTGGCAGGGTGAAACGTGAGGAGGATGTTAGGAGATTACAGGGTGACCTGGACAGGTTAGGTGAGCAGTCAGATGCATGACAGATGCAGTTTAATGTGGATAAATGTATGGTCATCCACTTTGGTGGCAAGAACAGGAAGGCAGAGTACTACCTAAATGGAATCAATTTAGGTAAAGGAGCAGTACAAAGAGATCTGGGTGTTCTTGTACACCAGTCAATGAAGGTAAGTATGCAGGTACAGCAGGTAGTGAAGAAGGCTAATAGCATGCTGGTCTTCATAACAAGAGGGATTGAGTATAGAAGCAAAGTGGTTCTTCTGCAGCTGTACAGGGCCCTGGTGAGACCACATCTGGAGTATTGTGTGCAGTTCTGGTCTCCAAATTTGAGGAATGACATTCTGAGGGAGTGCAGCGTAGGTTCACGAGGTCAATTTCTGGAATGGCAGGGCTACCTTACGCTGAAAGACTGGAGTGACTGGGCTTGTATACCCTTGAGTTTAGAAGACTGAGAGGGGATCTGATGGAGACATATAAGATTATTAAAGGATTGGACACTCTAGAGGCAGGAAACATGCTTCCGCTGATGGATGAGTGCCAAACCAGAGGACACAGCTTAAAAATACAGGGTAGACTATTTAGGACAGAGATGAGGAGAAACTTCTTCACCCACAGAATGGTGGCTGTGTGGAATGCTCTGCCCCAGAGGGCAGTGGAGGCCCAGTCTCTGGATTCATTTAAGAAAGAGTTGGATAGAGCTTTTAAGGATAGTGGAATCAAGGGTTATAGAGATAAGGCAGGAACAAGATGCTGATTAAGGATGATCAGCCATGATCATATTGAATGGTGGTACAGGCTCGAAGGGCGGAAGAGCCTACTCCTGCACCTAATGTCTAACTGTAATTTGCACCAATTGGGAAGCAAATGGGATTGGTTAACAGTCCACAGTGCATTGTCTCAAAACCATACACTGGCTGGCAACAATAAATTCAAGACCCACCTGCCTCCTTCCAGTCAATGGCAGAGCCTAACAATGTAAACCTCAGTTTCCAGGAATAGTAAAAATATCACCTCCAAAGAAGATTCTCTCTCATGTTGGTTAGGTGAAAATAATGGCAACATGAATAAGGTGCAAGATTCCTGGCATAAAGTACTACCAATTTGGTATCACAGACTTAGTTGAAAGTTTTATTGCTCTGCATGGTAATGTATTGTATGCATATATTGTAAAAAAGCAAATTATATAAATACACTTTCAGTTAATTGCAACAACTGTGTGACCATTTTATAGTAATGAAATTGCAATACAATTTGCATTATTTTGTTCGCTTCTTGGCAAACTTTGATACAACAGTTAAAACAGATGCAATGCTCAGTGAATGAAATTACTTTATAAAATAATTATTTAGCAATTTACCTCTGCAATTCCTACCAATTTAAATCTTCTCTTTCTGATGTAGGTATGATAATGCTTCATGTACAGAAATTAAATGTTATTTCACATATCTATACTCAATTTGACAGTGTAATCACATCAGTATTCTCTTCTAGTTTTTGCTTGTGTGAGGATTGCCTTAGGGTAAGTTCAGGTATCTCTGCACTTAAACCAGTAGAAGCTGAACGAGTTTGCACAGAAACAGATGGAGAGAAATTTGATGTAATTGCTGAAGTAGAACTGTATGTATTAGTAACAACAGGTAAGCTTGAATATTTCAGAGTTGATGGATTGAATTTTACTATTGGCAATTGCGGAGGGACAACCCTAATGCCTTGCTGAGCAATTGATGTTATCAGTGGGGGTGGGAGAGTAGATTTGGATTCATTTTTAATAACAGGTTTTAGTACATTTTCATCTTTCAGTTTTGCAATCTCAGTAAAGGCTGAGGCCAAAGGTTGGAACCCAGGTTTCCAGGTAAGTACATAATCATAATTGTAGCTGTTTTGTATTTGGTCCTGTATGGGAACAAGTGAATTAAAGGATTCTATCAATGAAGTCCGCCCATCCATGATAAAAATATGATTCTTAGCATTGTCCATCATGACACTATTTTTCTTAATACTTGGATTCTGAATATTTCTTGAAACATCATCATCAATAAAATCCACATTGAACCCTTCCTCTCCCCTTAGGTCCTTAAAATTATAAATGCTACCTACACTCTCTCTATTGATGACTGCATCAGTGGTATTGTTTTGACACAACTGACAAGATAAGCAGTATGATTCCTTGGAGTGCTCTAAATCTGGAATACTGTATGTCCAGCCAGGTTTACTTGATTCTGAAACTTGATTTCTACCATGCTGATTTGCACTGATCATCATAATTTCTCTGTCTTCAGCAGTTTGCCCATCTGCAACACATTGCCTGGAAGAACTAAATGACTTTGTCTTTACAGGAATGTCCACTAAGCTCAGCTGTTCTGGTGAATTAACAGGTGTTTTTCCTCGCTGTTTATCATTCACTTTCTGATGACCTGAAGATACTACTGGATGATTTAGATGATTGATAATTGTGGATATTATTGGAAGCTTTATATTCTGTTTTCCAAAACTTGAATTATTTTTATCTTTTGCTTTATATCTATACACTAGACCACCAAAGCACACAGAAAGGAGCAAGAAAATGACAAAAGAAACAGAGAGACTTAATGTGAGGTTGTCAGTTGACTTACCTATCAAGGCATCCAATGATTGAGAGATGTTAATAGCAACAGTACTAATGGCTGATTTGGAGCCCATTAAAGGACTACTAGCTTTAATCACCAAATCAATTACCTCTTCTCTCTTGTAACTGCCTCTAATATTGTGAACAGAACCAGAAACATAAATAACTCCACTTGTTTGGTTCAGCGAAAAGTAAGGGGAGGGCTTTAGAAATGAGAACTGCACAATTCCATCAAGTCCAGCATCTTTATCGACAGCAGTAACTTGGCCAGCTTTTTGTCCTACCTCCACAGGGTCAGGGAGAGTGAAATAGTACCGATCTTGGGTAAATGTGGGTTCATATTCATCAACACTTTGAATATGCACTTGAATTGTTGCAGTTGCTGATGCATTACCTTTATCCTTAGCCTGGACTACAAATATACATTTTTTTTGTTGCTCATAATCAATCAGCTGTTTGGTGTATATATCACCAGTAACTGGATCAATAATAAAATTATTCCAACTAGTATACATCGAATAGTCAGTTAAAGGCAATGTCAGGATAGAATATGTCAAATAACCGAAGGCACCATTATCATTATCAAAAGCATGAACTGCACACACTGATGTGTAGATAGGCTCATTTTCATTGACTGCGCAGTTCAGTGTAGGAAATACAAAATAAGGAACATTATCATTGTCATCCAATACATTAATATAAAGGACTGAAATAGCCATTTTTTGATTAGTAACACTACCATCAATTGCTTGGATAGTTAACATGAATTTTGACACTTGTTCATAGTCAAGAGGTAATTTTAATTCTATAAAACCCATTTTATGATCTAATCTAAAATATTCTTTTTCATTTCCAGATATTATATTGTACTTAATATCTGCATTTGCTCCCTGGTCTTGATCATAGGCTGAGACTTGAATAAGTTGATTTTTCACAGGGGTACTTTCTAGAACTTCAATATGGTAGTCCAAGCTGTTAAAAACTGGAGGATTATCATTGAAATCAAGCACAGTTATTGATACAATTGTAGTTGAACTAAGTGATGGGTTTCCTCGATCAGATGCACACACAACCAAACGATAGCTGTCAGTAAGTTCTCTGTCTAATACATTCTTTAATAACAGCTTACCTACCACACTATACTGATTCTCTCTTTTAATTACAGTGTTCTCAATGTGGAATTTGTTTTGTTCATTGCCTCCAATAATAATATAGTCAACATAAGCATTCTTACGTGTCCAATCTTGATCTAGTGTTGAAAACAATAACAGAATAATTCCTGTTGCTGCCTCTTCATTAACACTAATATTATAAACTGCTTGGGTAAACTGGGGAATATGGTTATTGATATCCTGAATTCGTATTTCCACTGATGTAATGCTTTTCAATGCAGGGTTTCCATCATCTTTAGCTTCAACAAGAAGTTGCACGACAGAGTTATAACTTGTGTAGTGTACAGTCCTCCTGGTAAATAGTGCACCTAAAAACAAGAAAAACAAAATTTTTACTCAGTAGAAAATAGTGATTTTTATGGCATGATCAGACTCAATACTGTCATGAGAACCTGGTCTGCAATTTTAGTTTAGAGAAATGAGCAAAACAACAGTGTTAGATTCTGTCCTGCCATATCTACTGGGGTGTGGCCAGCAAAGGCTCAGGTAGGTGTTTTCTTCACACAATATCTTTTCAAGAGAGCCAGGAAGAGCAAGAGGTTTCCATCTTTACATTTCACAGGGTTACACTGACTGTTGTTTGTCGCTGATATGGCTTCAGAGTCCCCTACAAACTCAATTAGAGTCATAGAATCATAGAGATGAACAGCATGGAAACAGACCCTTTGGTCCAACCAATCCATGCTGACCAGATATCCCAACCCAATCTAGTCCCACCTGCTAGCACCCGGCCCATATCCCTCCAAACTCTTCCTATTCATATACCCATCCGGATGCCTTTTAAATGTTGCAATTGTACCAGCCTCCACCACTTCCTCTGGCAGCTCATTCCATACACGTACCACCCTCTGTGTGAAAAGGTTGCCCCTTAGGTCTCTTTTATATCTTTCCCCTCTCACCCTAAACCTATGCTCTGTAGTTCTGGACTTCCCAACCCCAGGGAAAAGACTTTGTCTATTTATCCTATACATGCCCCTCAATTTTGTTAACCTCTATAAGGTCACCCCTCAGCCTCCGACGCTCCAAGGAAAACAGCCCAGCCAGTTCAGCCTCTCCCGACATCTCAAATCCTCCAACTCTGGCAACATGCTTGTTGTGGCAGCCTCCTGGTTTTTGAAGCTGGGAATGGAGTTGGGAAGGAATGTCTCGAATCTTTCTCTTCTTCATAACAACGTTTGGACAATGGCTTGAAACTGTAGCTGTCACCAACTGACTTCAATCCTTCCATTAGCCCTACACTAGGTTGGGCCGGGGAACAAATGACCTGTTCCCCTCCTTTCCCTGACTGCCCCATCACTAATGAACATCTGTTGTACACCTTTGCCATCAGACTCCCAACAACTCCCAGAGAAGAATGCCAGTCATTACTGTTTCTGCTTTGTTATTCCTGTACTGGATGATGTTTGCACATGTACAGTACTGCCAAGTGTTTATACAAAGATCAAAAGAAAAGAATTACCAGAAAAATGATGTCCATGGGAAAGTCAGACTCCAGGCATAAGATGGAAAGTCAAATTCTCAATCAGTTCTGGAAACTGTGAGATAGTTAGTCACTCAGGATAGTTGGCCTACCCTCCAGCCAGGTACTGGACTTCTGAAGGACTCCAGGATATTAAAGGATTGTGCTTGGCTGCTAACATCATCCAAGTGTTTTTGAAAATCACATGTTTGATGTCATCTCATACCCTACAAAATCAGGCTACATGACTCAAGCATACATCAGAAAACTGAGGAACTACTGCTACAAAACAAAGTCCTTCTCTGCATCCTATACATTAACATTAGAATTAAAAATAAAATATAAAAGGTATTAAGACCATAGGCATAGGAGCAGGAGAAGGGCATTCAGCCCATCGAGTTCACTGCATGGTTTAATGAGATCATGGCTCATCTGATAATCCTCAACTCCACTTCTCTGCTTTTCCCCCATAACCATTGATTCATTTACAGATTAAAAATCCGCCAATCTCAGTCATGCATGTAATTAATGATCCCCTAGCCTCAACAGCCCTATGTGAAGCAGAATTCCCTAGATTCACAATCCTCTGACAGAAGAAATTCCTCCTCATCTTCAAGGCCTTTCTTCTGAGATTACATCCTCTGTTCCGAGGCTCTCCCACAAGGGCAAAGAACCTTCCTTCATCTACCCTGTCAGGTTTTCACAGAATCTTGTATGTTTCAATACACTTCTATATTCCGACAAGTACAGGCTCAGTCTACTCAACCTCTCCTCATAAGACAAGCCCCTCCACATCTGGTGTAAGCCCAGTGAACCTTCGCTGAACTGCATCCAATGCCAGTATATCATTTCTTAAATAAGAGGCCAAAACTGTTCACAGAATTACAGCTATGATCTGAATAATGTCTAGCATGATTTGAGCGAAACCTCCCGATTTTTACATACTATTCCCTTTGAAAAATGAGTCAACATTCCATTGTCATATTGATTACCCAACGAACTCGGACTGTAGCTTTTTGTGATTCATAAACAATGACTTCCAAATCCAGCTGTTCTGTAGTTCTCTGTAGTCTTTCTCTAGCTAAGTAATATTCAGCACCTCTATTCTTCCTGCCAAAATGCATATCCTCACATTTTTTCACATTATATATCATCTGCTGAGTTTTGCATACTCATTTGTGCCATCTTCACAACTTGCCACCCCACTTATTTTTGTATCATATTCAGTTTTCTTTTCCAAACTGCAGTAGAAATGCAAGGGCAAGTGTTAAACAAGGAATTATACACAGATGTGATAATCCAACTGTAACCATGGGTGACTTTAATCAACATTTAGACTGGACAAACCAAACTAACAATAATACTGCGGAGGAAGATTTCCTGAAATGTATGTCTCTTGGGCATTAAGACCAAGAGAGTGGGTTTTTGTGGCCTGGATATTGCGCAATGAGAAAGGATTAACAGTCTTGTTGTGTAGGGTCCCTTGGGTAAGAGATGCCACAAACTGATAGAATTGCTCATTAAGATGGAGAGTGAAAAAGTTGAATCTGAAACTAGGATCCTGAATCTAACTAAAGGAAATTTTAAGAGTATGAGATGGGAGTTGGCAAAAATGGATTGGGAAACCTTACTACGTGGATTGACAATAGATAAACAGTGGCTAATATTTAAAAACATACATCCCATTTTATATATCTATATATATGGATAGTCCAACTCAGTTTCTGGCCAATGGTAACCTGCAGGATGTTGATAATGGGGAATGTGACTATAAAGCTAATTCGATTCAGCGATGGTAATGTCAAGAATGATAGTTAAATTTTCTCTTATTGGAAATGGTCATTGCCTTGCATGTATTATTACAGAATGTTCAGAATATGTATAATCCTTCTACAAAGAAAAGTTCTGAAGGAAGGACCCACCAACTATGGTTAATTAAATTAATTATGGAAAGCATCAAACTTAAGGAAAAGCTTTATAACTGCGCAAAGATGAGTATCATATGATTAAATGGAATATACAGAAATGGCAGAAAGTAACTAAAAGGTTAATTGGGTAAGATTTTGAATATGAGTGGACATTAGTTTGGAATATAATTACAGATAGAACAGTTTAACAAGGACAAGAGTTAGTAAAGTGCGTTTTCTTTCTCTACAGAGTGAGAATGCACGTTAATTATAAGGAAATGGCAAATGAAATTGATAAATATTTTGCTTCTTCCTTTACTACGGTTGACGCAAAAACATTCCAGTCATAGTTGTAAATCAGGTGGAAGTGAATGAAGAACTTAGTGAAATTACAATCATGAGGGAAGAAGGGTTCACTCTAAGTTACTCAACTGCACAGCCATTGGGAAACTCTGTGCATGTTGATTGGTGGGCCAACGAGTGTCTTCTGCTTCCAGAAGCTGCTGCAATGCATGGACCTCAAAGGTCTGCACAGCTGCAATAAAAAAAGGTGGGAAGCTTGGCTGGAAGTGGTACAAAATAATGTGATGAAACTGACAACTCTCCCAGATGGACTTCATCCTATGGTCTTAAAGTACATGGCTAATGAGGTAATAGATGCTTTGGAGTTAATTTTCCAAAATTGCCTAGATTCAGGAAAGGTTCCAGCATTCTGTAAAATAACAAATATAACCTCTCTATTCATGAAAGGGGGAAGACAGAAAACAGGAAATTATGTCCATTAACAATATATATAAATGCAGCTATCAAATGATCCACTCTGGACAACCTGCCATCTTGTCCTTGCCCATGGCTTGCCACAATAGTAGCCTCGTCATCTCCAGGATGCGTCCTACATGAGGCTGTATGTGTGAAGCTATGGCACATGATCAACAATCTAATGTATTTCTCTTGGATTTTGTGCTCTCTTCCCTTAGAGGCTGAAGAAAGTTTCAGCAGAGAACTGGATTTTCTTTCACATAGGCCATTCCCAGCTTAGTTTTCATTTAAGATTTTGCACCCACTAGTAACATTCTCAGTTGTGGCTCTGTGTTGTGATGAAACTGCCTGCCAGATTTGACACTTTTTAGGAGACATTTCTGGTCATATGCATGCTGGTCTGTATTGAGGTAGAGGACTGTCATCCTAATGTTGTTTGCCACTCACCTTTCCAGGCCATGGTAGATCATTAAATTGTTTTCTGTACTGCACCCCAAGTTCCCCTGAATGATTTCACTGCTGCTAACCTCCATGCCTTTTTGGTGTGACAGATTTCTTCTGCCATTTGGAAGGAAGAGCACATCCTTCTGTGCAGAACCAACATCCGTAAAGCCTCAAGGTGGCATGATAAAAATGCAGGACCGCATGGGGTCTCCTGCCTACTGGCATTCTGATCCCTGCTGCTCCATTCCTCCCAGTAACAGCAAGCCATCATGTCACTGCCTCTTTTAGCCATCCTCATATGTAGATCCTACCTCCAAGCCATTCTCAATGTTGTTAGCTGGGTGCTGAACTTGTCTCCAGGGAAACTAGGCTGTCTGGATTTAAAAATCTGAGAACAGATCTGAGAAGTGACCTGTTTGTTGGATTCACACCTTGGATTAAAAATCCCCGTACAAATAGTTGTTAAGTGAATGAGTGAATGAGAAAGAAACTGTCAGATGGTGTAAAATGTGGTGTTGTTCTCTTTTGAAGGAACAAAATAAAAATAGACCATTCTTAAATGATGAAAATTATTAACATTGCTGTTCAGGAAGGTTTAAATGCCTTTGCATTTGAAACACAACAAGTTAAGGTGCATGTACAGGTAATTAGGAAGGCCAATGATGTGCTAACACTTATTGCAAGAGGATTGGATTCAGAAGTGAGGAAATTTTGCTGCAATTATACTGTGCTTTGATGAGACCACACCTGGAATACTGTCAACAGTTTTGGTTTCTATATGTTAAGGAAGGATATCTTAGGATGACAGTTCAGTGGATTGATTTCTGTGTTAGGGAATCCTCCTTACACGGAGAGATTGAATAAATGGGTTTGTATTCTCTGGAGCTTAGATGAATGACAGGTGATCTGTTCTGAAACATAAGTCCTTGAGAAGGCTTGACAAGATGCTAAGTGGTTATTTTAACTAGCTTGAAAGTCTAAAATTATGAGACATAGTTTTGTCTAAAGGGTTGGACATTAAGGAGGACGATAAGCAGAAATTTCCTCAGAGCTGTAAGTTCTTCAATTTTATTTACTCCAATTTTTGTGGATTCTGTAGTGTGTGAACATTCAAGATTGACATTGCTGGATTTTTAAGGCATCACGGGATGTAGGGAACATGCAGGAAAGTGCAGTTGCGGTTGAAAATTAGCCATGATCTTAATGAATGGTGGGAGCATGTCAGAAGGCTGTATGGTCTACTTTTTTTCCTTTTATGTTCTTATAATGCCATCCAACATTTACTGACAATGAAACAGATAAGCCTAACACCTGGTAACCTAAGGGATTTATGTCATACTAAGAAGCCAACTTCATTCTCTTCTGTGTACCTAAATGCTGAAGTTTTTGACAAGATGCTGGTAAAGCAATGATCCTGTGATAACAGAACAACTTCAACAGCAACTTCTTGATTTCTGCACCTAACTGCATCTTTGTGGCCAGTGGAACTTACTGTCTGATTTACACTCTAAAAACAGTGAATGTTATTACCATCACCCATTACTTCTACAGTATGTACAGTCAATTACATTTCTGAAACAAAAAACAACCAAAATCTCATCCTTAATTGACAACAAAGCATTGTATTACACAAATTACAAATAGCAGGCCAGGGTAGATTTTGTGTGCTGACCTTAGGTGCATATAGGCAAATTCTGAAGTGAGATTTATTAAATGGAACATATAAACACAATTGTTAATCATTTTAGTGATATCAAAATTATTCTTATAATTTCTAGCCATAACATGATTTAAGGTAACAAAATGTCCAATCCAATCTTAGTTTGTTATCTTACCACTTTCAGCATTAATATAAAACTCTGTAGAAGTTCCTGGAAGGATTCTATAGGAAACTTTTCCATTCACTCCTGTGTCTTTATCTGTGGCCGATACAGTCAGAACGTAAGTATTGACTGGCGAGAGTTCAGGGAATACAATCTGAAACAACAGGTCAGTCTGTAAAATCTGATTCTTGTACCACAGATCAACTGATATAAATCTGGGTGAAAGTATATTTAAAAATGAGCATAGTTGCTTATACAAGTACAGATTCTTTGAGTTTCAATTTATGGACTATGGTTTCATTACAAGCCATACCATTATTATTCAACATCCATCTCTGTTTTACTCAAAAGGGAAATTATTGCTTTTTTATTTTAATTTGTTTATGAGTTTATATTTTCTATTAAATTTTCATTTAGATTTTTTATATTAAATAAAATCAGATTTTTATTTCAATAATTTTTATACTAAGTTTTCTTAGTTACAGTGAACAGAAACCATTTTAAATAAGTGTATTATCATTTGCTAGGTATGAAGTACTTTCTCCAGCTATCACCTATCACCAAGACATTTTTGCATGATTATTTGTTCAATTAGATTCTGTTACTTCGCGTATTCATTAGAATAGTGCCTTCATTTATTTTAAAATCAAAATACTTTTTCTGTCAAAACTGATTAGTGGAGGGGATACCTATTTAATTTAATCAGGTGAATTACATGTACAATAATACTTTTTTGGGAGCTTTGTTTCATGAACTTATGAATTTCAATTAAAACTCTAAGTACCCACATCTCTTGACATCCATTTTCAGCTTGCTATCAGCCTCCTTCAAAAAGGAGAGACCCAAGCTCAGCCAACTCTGTAACCAGTGGAATTATTCAAACTTATGTAAGCCAATTGTTCTAGTTTACTCCTACCACGGGATGAAATATTCCAACATAGTGAGTCACCTTATAAAGTGGCTATGCTGTGTGCTACAAAACTCATGCTCCATGAGTGCAAGGCCACTAAAATAACAAGATCAGCAGTTTATCTGACATGCACAGAAATTCATCACTATTCAATTTCCAAACTAATAAATCCACATAGAATCTATCTGATTATATACAGCTTACATTACCTCCCACAAAGTGACACAGAAAGCAAACTAGATGGATTGCAATTCTTTGATTTTCATTTATGAATTTATAAGTTCCAGTGACATAAGCAAATCTACAAAACCTTAGATGGTGCAAAAGAAATTTTACAGAATCAAAATCGAGGTGACCCCAGAAGTGTGAACGCACTCATAAACTTTTAATGGTTTGATCAGATAGTACCAATGTCAAGTGACAGGTTCTGTGAGTGAGCCAATTATCAACAGAACATTAGTGTAGTGCGTACCTGTATGGCACTGATATTTGATGAATAAATCTGCCACAGAGCATTATATCATTTGATGGAAGAATAACAAAGACGTGAGCAACTTGTGTCCTTTCATGAGGGTTGCTGAAGTAACATGAAAGATTGAGAAACTTTAGTGGTATCTCTATCCTATAATATCTATCTTTTAATAGGATTAAACATGCACCACTATTCTTTCAACATTGTTGGGTCAAAGTTCTGAAACTTCCTACTGACAGTAATGTGGAAATAACCACAAAGATAAAGTCTAGCAGTGTTTCAAGGAAATGGGCCCGTACTCGTTTCTCAAGGCAGCTACGGATGGGCAGTAAACTGTGAGCATACTGAATTTGTACCTGGGGTGACATAAATGTGATTTGTAAGACAGTAATGAATCATTTCTACCTGATATGATTCTTGAGAGAAGACAGGTGAATTATCATTTAAATCCATTACATAAACTCCAAGAGCTGCTTCAGTTTCATGCACTGAATCAGAAATCTTGATTTTCACCAAGTATTCAGACTGTTTCTCATAGTCCAAAGGCTCAGTCAAAATAATGGCTCCAGTGTTGCAGTCAATAGCAAATTTACCTTCTGGATTACCATTCTTAGTAAAATTATAGGAAAGAACGGGATTTAGATCCAGATCACTTGCCAAAATCTGTGTGACAACATAACCAGCTTGGAGATCTGAAAGTACAAATTCATTATTTTCCAAAATCATGAGTTAACCATGACACCATTTTTTTGTGATAAATAGCTGTTATCATAATATCAGTTGATAAAAGCACACATATCCATTATTTTGTTGATTTCAATGAGAAAATGCAAACTTGCACAATGAATGTAGATATTATAGAAGTTTTATTTGCAATTCTATTAACAGAACTAAACCTAAGCAAAATCATCCCATTGAATAGGCAGTATTTCATTTTGCTGTTGGAACCTTCTTTCAATCATGCCCAGAAATAGACCTTAGGATTTGAATATTCTTATTGGAATTGTAGGGTTATTAATAGAATTGTTATTTCAGAAGTTACAATATACAATATTATTTTATTAATGGCTTATGGTACAGTAAGAGTTATTTATCTACTACTGCAATCAAGCCATTAACACATTTAAAATAAAGAAATCATTGTCTCCACTAATGTGGAAGAATCAAGTGTAATGGCCTAAAATGCTTACAGTTAATAAAGCAGGAAGACCCGGCCTGGCCGATAATAAACAGCGTTCATTCTGAACGCATGTTCCCTTACTTGTATCTATTTGGATAGGCTTTGGGGCAAAAAAACCCCACATTTCTACCCATGATAACTACAAAGTTTTATATAAATTTCTGCTCACAAGTTGATAAAAAAAATCCATTACCATATTGCATTTATTTCACAGAAAATGCTGTGCCTGTATTTCTGCTATTTTGAAGTGTCACCTTTATTATCACTGCATTGGGCCATAGATCATTGCTGGGTAACGATTAGTTTTACAGTCAAATAAATATAATTCCTTTATACCAAAATTATTTTAATATTTTTGTATTTGTCCTGGAAATTTTTGTTTTAGAAATGGTAATAGCAACAAGGACACAGAGGAGCAGATTGGGAGGTAGATTTTGGAAAGGTGCAGAAATAACAGGGTTGTTGTCATGGATGACTTCAACTTCCCTAATATTGATTGAAATCTCCATCGTGCAAATAGGTCGGATGGAGCAGATTTTGACAAGGATTCCTGACTCAATATGTAGATAGGCTGACTAGAGGGAAGGCCATATTGGATTTGGTACTTGGCAATGAACCAGGTCAAGTGTCAGATCTCTTGGTGGGAGAGCATTTTGGTGACAGTGACCACAACTCTTTGACCTTTACTATTAGTCATATAGAAGGATAGGAGCAGACAGTATGGGAAAGTGTTTAATTGAGGGAGGTGGAGTTACAAGGCTATTAGGCAGGAATTGCAGAGCATAAATCGGGAACAGATATTCTTAGGGAAATGCACGACAGAAACGTGGAGGTTGTTTAGGCAGCACGTGCTGGATAGGTTTGTCCCATGAGGCAAGGAAGGGATATCTTGGATGACAAGAGATATGGAACATCTAGTCAAAAGGAAGAAGGAAGCTTACTTAAGGTTGAGAAAGCCTGGATCAGACAGGGCTTTAGAGAGTTACAAGGTAGCCAGATATGAACTGAAGAATGGACTAAGGAGTACTAGAAAGGGGCATGAAAAAGCCTTGGCAGGTAGGATTAAGGAAAACGCCAAAGTGTTTTACACTTATGTGAGGAACAAGAAGATGGTCAGAGTGAGGGTAGGGTTGAGCAAGGATAATGGAGGGAACTTGTGCCTGGAGGAGGTAGGGGAGGTCCTTAATGATTACTTGGCTTCAGTATTCACTAGTAAAAGGGAACTTGGCATTTGTGAGGACAGCATGTAACAGGCTGATATGTTCAAACAGGTTGATGTTAAGAAGGAGGATGTACTGGAAAGTTTGAAAAACATGAGGTTGGATCAGTCTCCTGAGCCAAATGGGATATATCCAAGGTTATTATGGGAAGCGAGGGCAGAAATTGCTGTGCCTTTGGCAATAATCTTTGCCTCCTCACTGGGGTAGTACCGGTTGATTGCAGGGTGGTAAATGTTATTCCCTTACTCAAGAAAGGGAATAGGGATAATCCTGGGAATTACAGACTGGTCAGTCTTACGTTGGTGGTGGGCACACTATTGGAGAAGATTCTGACAGACAGGATTTATGACGATTTGGAAAAACATAATTTGATTAGAGATAGTCAGCATGGCTTTGTGAGGGGCCGGTCATGCCTCACAAGCCTTGTTGAATTCTTTGAGGATGTGACAGAACACATTGATGAAGGTAGAACAGTGGATATGATGTATGTGGATTTTAGTAACACGTTTGATAAGGTTCCCCATCATAGGCTCACTCAGAAAGTAAGGAGGCATGGGATACAGGGAAATCTGGCTATCTGTATACAGAATTGGCTGGCCCCCAAAAGACAGAAAGTGGTGGTAGATGGAATGTATTCAGCCTGGAATTCGGTGACAGTGGTATTCAGCAGGGTTTGCCGTTCTGGGATGTCTGCTCTTTGTGATTTTTATAATTGATTTGGATTAGGAAATAGAAGGGTGGGTTTGTAAGTTTGCTGATGACACGAAGATTGGTGGAGTTGTGAATAGTGTGGAAGGCTGTTGTAGGCTACGTTGGGACATTAAGCAAAAGTGAGGACTGCAGATGCTGGAAATCACAGTCTAGATTAGGGTGGTGCTGGAAAAGCACAGCAGATAAGGCAGCATCCGAGGAGCAGGAAAATCGAAGTTTCAGGCAAAAGCCCTTCATCAGGAATTCATTCCTGATGAAGGGCTTTTGCTCAAACCAGACTTTATAAAAGATCTTAAAGTAAGGGAACACTTAGGAAGCAGCGATCATAATATGGTAGAGTTCAGTCTGCAGTTTGAAAGAGAGAAGGCAAAATTGGATGTAATGGTGTTACAGTTAAATAAAGGTAATTATGAGGGCATGTCAGAGAGGAACTGATGAAAATAGACTGGAAGCAGAGCCTAGCGGGGAAGACAGTAGAGTAAAAATGGCAGGAATTTGTGGGTATAATTGAGGACATTGTACAGAGGTTCATCCCCAAGAAAAGAAAGGTTATCTGGGGAGGGATTAGACAGCCATGGCTGACAAAGGAAGTCAGGAAATGTATTAAAGAGAAAGAGATATCCTATAAAGTGGCCAAGAGCAGTGGGAAATCAGAAGATTGGGAAGGCTACAAAAACAAACAGAGGATAACAAAGAGAGAAATAAGGAAGGAGAGGATCAAATATGAAGGTAGGCCAGCCAGTAATATTAGAAATGATAGTAAAAGTTTCTTTCAATACATAAGAAACAAACGACAGGCAAAAGTAGACATTGGGCCACTTCAAACTAATGCAGGAAGCCTAGTGATGGGAGATAAGGAAATAGCAGGAGAACTTAACAAGTACGTCACAGTGGAAGACATGAGTAATATCCCAACAATTAAAGGGAGTCAGGGGGCTGAGTTGAGTATGGTTGCCATTACAAAAGAGAAAGTGCTAGAAAAGCTAAAAGGTCTTAAAATTGATAAATCGCCTGGCCCCGATGGGATACATTGTAGAGTTCTGAGGGAGGTGGCTGAGGAAATAGTGGAGGCATTTGTTGAGATCTTTCAAAAGTCACTGGAGTCAGAGAAAGTCCCGGATGATTGGAAGATCGCTGTTGTAACCCCTTGTTCAAGAAAGATGGAAAATTATAGGCCAATTAGCCTAACCTCGGTTGTTGGTAAAATTCTAGAATCCATCATTAAGGATGAGGTTTCTAAATTCTTGGAAGAGCAGAGTCATATTAGAACAAGTCAACATGGATTTAGTAAGGGGAGGTCATGCCTGACAAACCTGTTGGAATTCTTTGAAGCGGTGACAAGTAGGTTAGACCAGGGAAACCCAGTGGATGTGGTCCATCTAGACTTCCAAAAGGCCTTTGATAAGGTGCCACACGGGAGGCTGCTGAGCAAGGTGAGGGGCCATGGTATTCGAGGTGAGCTACTGGTATGGATTGAGGATTGGCTGTCTGACAGAAGGCAGAGAGTTGGGATAAAAGGTTCCTTTTCAGAATGGCAGCCGGTGACGAGCAGTGTCCCACAGGGATCAGTGTTGGGGCCACAGCTGTTCGCATTATATATTAATGATCTGGATGAAGGGACTGGGGGCATTCTAGCGAAGTTTGCCGATGATACGAAGTTAGGTGGACAGGCAGGTAGTACTCAAGAAGTGGGGAGGCTGCAGAAGGATCTAGACAGTTTGGGAGAGTGGTCCAGGAAATGGCTGATGGAATTCAACGTGAGCAAATGCGAGGTCTTGCACTTTGGAAAAAAGAATACAAGCATGGACTACTTTCTAAAAAGATTCTCTAAAGGTAAACATGCAGGTTGAGTCCGTGATTAAGAAAGTGAATGCAATGTTGTCATTTATCTCAAGAGGGTTGGAATATAAAAGCACCGTTGTGCTACTGAGACTTTATAAAGCTCTGGTTAGGCCCCATTTGGAGTACTGTGTCCAGTTTTGGTCCCTACACCTCAGGAAAGACATACTGGCACTGGAGCGTGTCTAGCGGAGATTTACACGGATGATCCCTGGAATGGTAGGTCTAACATATGAGGATTGGCTGAGGATCCTGGGATTGTATTCATTGGAGTTTACAAGATTAAGGGGAGATCTAATTGAAACTTACAAGATAACACATGACTTGGAAAGGGTGGACGCTAGGAAATTGTTTCTTTTAAGCGAGGAGACTAGGACCCGTGGACACAGCCTTAGAATTAGAGGGGGTAAATTCAGAACAGAAATGCGGAGACATTTCTTCAGCCAGAGAATGGTGGGCCTGTGGAATTCATTGCCGCAGAGTGCAGTGGAGGCCTGGACGCTAAATGTCTTCAAGGCAGAGAGTGATAAATTCTTGATGTCACAAGAAATTAAGGGCTACGGGGAGAATGCGGGTAAGTGGAGTTGAAATGCCCATCAGCCATGATTGAATGGCGGAGTGGACTCAATGGGCCGAATGGCCTTACTTCCACTCCTTTGCCTTATGGTCTTATGTCAGAGGTAGGTTCTTTACACAGAGAGTGGTGCGTGCATGGAATGCACTGTCAGCGGTGGTAGTAGAGTCATATACATTAGGGACAGTTAAGTGACTGTTGGATTGGCACATGGATGATAGTAAAATGAAGGGTATGTAGGTTAGTTTGATCTTAGAGTAGGATAAAAGGTCAGCACAACATTGAGGGCCGATGAGCGTGCACTGTGCTGTACTGTTCTGTGTTCTATGTAGGTGGTGTCACACTACAATTCTTGTGCTAAAATGCAATAGCAATACATTTATGACTAACCCTATGCAGTAGTTTTGAGATAGCACTTTAAAATGACTCAAACAGATACTTACTTATATGGGCATATTTCTATTCCTTCTATGGCAGCAGTTTTCATATGTTATGTATATTGTGTGTGTGTATATATTTATATATCTCACAATCTTAATAGCAACCTTCCTGCAATTATAAAAGTTCATTATAGTTCATGAACATCAAAAAATTATGAGTGTATTGTGTTTATTATTTGATTCATTGCCAATGATGAACTGGGAAAGAGATTCTTACTTCAAACAACAAAAACAACATTATTTAATATCACTTTGAAATAAAGTGAAAACACACACTTACAAAATGGTCATTTTCAGACAGGATATCTACATAATAAGACTGTAGAATACTTAATGAAATAAATCAGTTTAGCAATTGTTATTCACAAACTTGTGTATTACATGGAGTACATGTCTACTATAAATGCTACTTACCTAACAATAATAAACTATACTTCCATAAGAATAGTGTAATATTGCTAGAAACTGTGAAGTATTTCCATTAATAACTCAAATCATAATTGTTAGACTATGGTTTCACATTAAAATACACCTTATCAAAAACTAAAGGCAACTAATTGTACCATAAAGAGCCATTATGATTAAAGCCCAACTTACTTTCAAAAATCTGCACAGCTTTCAGTGGAGGAATACTTGGAGCATTATCATTAATATCTAGAACCTGAATTCCAACAATGGCAGTTATTGAAAGCCTGGGGCTTCCTCGATCAGCTGCTTGGAGAACTAATCTAGTTCAAACAAACGTAGGAAAGTTAAAAATGTTGATCTGATAACTGCATAGACACTTATCAAAAATGGTAATACAAATATATCACAGAACTACTAAACTGTATTTTGTAAATGGTGCACAGTGTGACCAAAATTAGTTTTCAGGCCTTATCGCCATGAATTCGGTGACCTGCATGCCTCAATTAGGGTGGCAATGACAGCGAAAAAAGTCAGCATTTATTGTCCTGTTACCATTAAATGGACTTAATCTCATGAGACTATAATACATAAATAACATGGAAATCAAAATTGCTTTCAATGGTTTTACACTTGGACAGAATTCGGCTGTTGAAATATATATATCCCTGGAATGTAATTAATAGAATTCTATGAAATATTTAAACTTTACCCTTAAAGTAAAGTGACATCTTGTTGAATGAGATGTAACTGGGAGTTGCATTTGACCAATGTTGGTGTATAGATAGAGTTAATAGTAGTTTTCCCTCGGATGGGAGATTTCAACTCGAGGGGCCACATTGTTAAGGTGAGAGGAGAGAGAGTTTAAAAAGACATAAAGGGCAAATATTTTACTCAGAGGTGTGTGGAATGAACTTCCTGAGGAAGTGGTCAATTCCTGGAATGGCGGGACTACCTTACGCTAAAAGATTGGAGCGACTGGGCTTGTATAGAAGACTGAGAGGGGGTCTGATTGAGACATATAAGGTTATTAAAGGATTGGACACTCTGAAGGCAGGAAACATGTTTCCGCTGATGGGTGAGTGCTGAACCAGAGGACACAACTTAAAAATACGATGTAGACCATTTAGGACAGAGATGAGGAGAACCTTCTTCACTCAGAGAGTGGTGGCTGTGTGGAATGCTCTGTCCCAGAAGGCAGTGGAGGCCCAATCCCTGGATTCATTAAAGAAAGAGTTGGATAGAGCTCTCAAGGATTGTGGAATCAAGGGTTATGGAGATAAGGCAGGAACAGGATACTGATTAAGGACGATCAGCCATGATCATATTGAATGGTGGTGCAGGCTCGAAGGGCAGAATGGCCTACTCCTGCACCTATTGTCTATTGTGGTGGATGAGGTTACAATTACAATGTCTAAAAGACATATGGATAGATACATGAATAGGAAAGGTTTGGAGGGATATGAGCCAGAAGTAAGCAGGTGGGACTAGTTTAGTTTGGGATTATGTTTAGCAAGGGCTGGTGGGACCGAAGGGTCTGTTTCCAATGCTGCATAACTCTATGACTATGACTCTAAGTGTTAGTTGTGAGTTTCATGGAGGATATCTCTCTGTGAGGTCTAGAGAGACTTCTCACACTTTCTTCCCAAACTTAGCTCATTAGCTTTGCACCATACTCATATGGCACCCCACTTGTTGTATTCTCCTATTTGTTATAGGCAGAACATATGTCAATACTGCACCATCCTGGACTACTGGCGTTGGCACATATTTGAAGTACAGCGTGTACTTCATCCAGCATTGGCAGTCCTGAACTTCCCTGCACTGCTTATGTCATTGGCCTAGACAATTAAGACAAAAGAAAATTGGGGCCCCTGTTTGTAGACAGGCACCTAGAGATTCTGGTGGACGGGAAGGTGCTGAGGAAGACAATCCTCTTCTAGTAGGACGACATAGGAGATTACAACCAGACACGGTCAGCCCAGCCGGAGGTTACCATCCAGGTCACTGGAGGAATGCCCAGCAATGCTACAAAAAGGGTCAATGACGTTCTCCACAATGCCAGGGTAAGTATCACCATCTTCTCTCTGTTACATCACATTTACTCTATCTCTGTTACTGCACACATCTCCCACTAAGGCTCGTAGTCTACCACTCTTGTCATTGTAACCAACATCTCCCCTTATTCTCTCTCACCCATCCCCCACCTCCCACACTTTAAAGCCTCAGGCATTTTATGTTGCTTACTCACTCAGTTGGGCACCTTATCACCCCCCACACCTCACCCCATCTCCCCCACTTCCACCAGTAATGATAGTTGTGCCAGGCAGTTTCATCTCATTTAATCCCTCCCCTCGTATCAATGAAGGAGAAAATAGCCTACAGTAGAGTCAGGTCAAGTAGCGGAGTACCCAAAATTCATTACTTTGCTCTTTAAAAGGAGAGACTCCTG
The DNA here is from genome assembly GCF_020745735.1 of Hemiscyllium ocellatum. Classification (NCBI taxonomy): domain Eukaryota; kingdom Metazoa; phylum Chordata; class Chondrichthyes; order Orectolobiformes; family Hemiscylliidae; genus Hemiscyllium; species Hemiscyllium ocellatum. Next base: position 166,803,829 of record NC_083401.1, read on the forward strand.
GTCCGGGCCAGTGAACATTTATCTGCAAATACCCAGCAACCAAGTTAGAATCATTGTCCATTGCCATGCCACTTTCCCATTACTAACACCATGAATGTACTCTTAACATTCCCTGTCTTTTACCCTTTATTCACAATGCAATCTCTCTTTCATCTCCTGCAGGTTTCAGTGGCAGTTGCCTTATGGTAGCAGCCAAGAGGCTCGCCTTGTGACACAATTTCTCCTTGACCTCTGAGGAATTAGCCATAGATACCCCAAGAGGAGGAAAGCAGCCTCTGAAACCCATCAACAGCTCAGATACAGTCTCATTTTTTTTTTGGTTAGAGTCAAGATCACATGCTTGTGAGCACATCACTGCCATGACCCCACTACAGTTGGCTGAGGAAGAAATGCCCTAAGTCACTAGGCCAGCATTTATTAGTCCTCATCACCCTGAGGGCAGTTAACAGTAAACCAAGCAGCTGTGGGTTGTGAGTTGTACGAAGGCTAGCCCACGTAAGAGCAGTAAGGACATTATTGAACCAGATAGGTTTTTTTCCGACAATCAACAAGGGTTTCATGATTATCATTAAACTCCATTTCACATTTTTACTGAATATATTCTCTACCGTCTTCCACAGCAGGATCTGACAGTCTGGTCATAATACTACAAAGCTATCATCTCCCCAGGTGCAAGAACAGATAATGAATTCCGAGGATCCAAGTCCTTCTGAGAGTGCCCTGTCATAGGCGAAGTAGAAAACGTGTGGCACTGGAAAAGTACAGAAGTCAGGCAGCATCTGAGGAGCAGGAGACACTTCAGGCATAAGTCCGTCATCAGGAATGCATGAAGGGGTTAAGCCCAAAATGTCTCCTGCTCCTTGGATGCTGCCTGACCTGCTGTGCTTTTCCAGCACCACATTTTTCGACTCCGATTCTCCAGCATCTGCAGTCCACACTTTCTCTATGCCCCGTTATAGGGCCATCCTAACCATGCAACAACTTAGATATTCACACTTCAGGATGCTGTGGCAGGATTGTAATTTCACCTACTGAACCACAATTCACATGAGTAGATCATAATGGCATGCAATGTAATGGATAACTATTAAATGAGCAGAAAATCTGTTCTGCACTAACTTCTGGTCACTTTGCACAATTACAGTATAAATTGAACAGTCTGACTTCAGCACAAATGAGTTGGTTTAATTGGGAATTAAAAGAATGTATTCATTTTTCCAATTGCTTGAAACATCAACTGTGAAAATCAGGGTGGCATGATGGCTCAGTGGTTAGCACTGCTGCCTCACAATGCTAGTAACTTGGGTTAGATTCCATCCTTTGGTAACTGTCTGTGTGGCGTTTGCATATTCTCTCTGTGTCTGCATGGGTATCCTCCCACAGTCTAAAGATGTGCAGTTTAGGTGAATTGGCCATACTAAATTGCCCATAGTGTTCAGGGATATGCATTATAGGTGGATTAGCCATGGGAGATGCTAGATAGAAATAGGGTAGGCAGGTGGCTCTCCAGGTTGGTGTGAACTCGATAGTCTGAAAAGCCTATGGACACACAGGCTTTCATTTTGGTTGTGGGGAAACACAGCAGTTCCTCCGGTCTGGGTTTTCAGGTGAAAAGAGGCAATTTCACCATCTCCGAAGTTAAGAAGATGGTGGGTAGGTGGGTGTCTCTTTGTAGCACACATTACATACAGAAACATTCCCCTGAGACTAAGGAATCTTGGTGGTATCGTTCTGGCCAGAGACTCCAACTGCAGCATTGATGTGGATGGACAATCTGTAAGGCCTGACAGCAAACCGGACTCCACATCCAGAATCTTGATAGAAATAGTGAAAGTCACCAAGCTGCACATCTTCAACACCTGTGCAGATGCAGCGCAGTGTAGATGCACCTGGTCACAGCCAGATAGGTCTAACCGCTCAAGGGTAGATTTCCTGTTTGTGTCTCGCAAGTTTTCAGTCAATCTCTCAGAACTCCAAGATACTTGAGGCCAACGACATTGCAATAGGCCAATTTTCATTTCCCACCTCATCCTGCTTTCTGCCATGATATACAAATTGCAGATGGTGTGACCATGGACCTCTTGCTTTATACACTAATATCCTCTCAATCCAGTCTTCCCCTTCTGGTTTTGTGCTTTAGATTCTTGAGTACTGCCACAGCAATCCAAAGGAAGAGAGTGAGCAATACTTTAGCAATGACAAAGAAGCACTCTCACTCGGACACTGGCCATTATCAACTAACATATGGAAACTTTCTGAATTTGAGGCTAATAAAATGAGGTGAGTCACCAGGCATGCATGATCTATAGCCAGGGCAGACAAAGCAAAGCTTGGACACCGGCTCTCCAAAAGCTGAGCTTACAGATAAGGGTTTGGATGACGATTTAGACTTTTTTAATTTCAAAAATTTACTTTATTCATAAAAAGTGCTTCTATACATATACACAGTCACAAATAGAGTTTGGTTCTGCACAGTACTGTAACAAGGCAACAAACAAAGATTGTAGTTTGACTCGATCCAAACAAACCAAAGACATCTCTTGCATATAAAAGACTATATTTACATGCATGTGAGGCACTAGGAGGGTCTGAACTGACCCGCAATTAACTTCAATAGGAAGACCTCAGACAGTGGTCTTTCCCCTCTGTGCCTTGGTGGCAGCTAGAGTCACAGAGTCCTACAGCCCCTTGACAGGACCTTTGGCCCAAACTGGTCCATGCCAACCAAAGTGTCCATCTATACTAACTCCATTTCCCTGCACTTGGCCCATATCCTTCTCAACCTTTCCTATCCATGTATTTGTCCAAATGCCTTTTAAATGTTATTAGTGTACCTGCCTCAATCACTTCCGCTAGTAACTCATTCCATATGTGTACCACCCTTGTGTAAAAAAAGTTGGCCCTCAGGTTCTCTTTCATTCTTTTCCCGCTAACCTTAAACTGATGTCCTCTAATCCTCGATTTCCCAACCTGGGAAATAGACTAAGTGCATTCACCCTACCCATGCCTCTCATGATCATATGCACTTCTATAAGATCGCCCCTCAGTCTCCTAGACTCTAAAGGCAAAAGTCCTAGCTTATCCAAACTCCCTCTATGACTTAGACTCTTTAGTCCTGGCAACATCCCTGTAAATTTCTTCTGCAGCCTTTCCAGTTTAATAACATCCTTCCTATAATAAGGTGAGTATCACATTCCTAATGAAGGTCTTACGCCCGAACATCAATTCTCCTGCTTCTCGGATGCTGCCTGACCTGCTGTGCTTTTCCAGCACTACACCTTCGACTATAATATAGTGATCAAACTGAACACAACACTCCAAGTGTGGCCTCACCAATGTCCTGTGTAACTGCAATTTAACTTTCTAACTTCTATACTTAATGCACAGACTGATGAAGACCAGTGTGCCAAAAGCCTTCTTCACTGTCCTGTCTATCTGTGACTCCACTCTTCAGAGGAGTCATGCACCTGAACCCCAAGCTCCCTCTGTTCCACTACACTCCTTAAGGCCCTACCATTCATTGTGAAACTCCTACCTTGATTTGACTTTCTAAGATGCAAGACCTCATACTTATCTATATTAAACTACATGTGCCATTTCTCGGCACTTTTCCTCAGCTGATCAAGGTCCTGCTGCAATTTCTCACTGTCTATGATACTGTCTATTTGAGTGTTATCTGCAAACTTACTAAGCATTGTACATTCTCATCCAAATTAATGTAGAAAACAAACAGCAATGGGCCCAGCACTGACCCCTGAGGCACTCCATTTAGGCACAGGCCTCCAGTCCAACTAGCTGCCCCAAGCTTTAGATTGTCCTCAGCACATTGTCCTGGACGTTGTCCTGACAGTCTGCAACACTGGTTCGAGATCAACTCTTTGTTCTGGAAATTTTGGGCAAATCAAAGAGTGTCTTTCACAAGTTGATGGTTCTCCAGGTGCAGTCAATGTTTGTCTCGGTGGGTGTCCCGGGGAACAGTGTCCTGCGTCGTGGACTTGCTCGGGACGAACCTTGACGAAACCACTCATCTTTCTTTTGCAAAGGTATATTCTAGCAGGACATGTGTGACAGTCTCAATGCTTCCACAGCTGCTTCGAGAGCATCTGCAGTGGCAGAGACTAACCATGGGTATACGAAGGATCTCACCACTAGCCAAGCGATGTCTTGGTGCTTATTGGAAAGTCCTGCTGATGAGGTGTTCTGCCAAATGACTTTGACAGTCTGCTCAGGGAACCATGTGACAGGATTTACCTTCTCCTTTTCCCTCACAGTCTCAAGGATGCTTGCACTGACCACTTCCTGAAGTGCTCAAACGTGTTTTTCTTTGCAATTTTCTCCATGAAAGACGGGTGATACAGAAGGGTCCAACTATTTAGAATTTTCCACGGCAACGAGGCCAGTCCCATCCTTTACAATACTGGGGACAGGTAGAACCTCAGTATTTAGTGACACTTGATGTTTGCATACCAGCGTTTATGCACAGATTGATGCAGCTGCACAAAAGTTAGCCATTAGGATGAGGGCAACACTGGGTACATTCTTCCTTCTCTCACCAACAGTTTATATTTGATTTCCCTGCAGACACTGTCCATCTTAGACCTCCAGACAAAGTGCAAGTTGGTTCGGGTGACTGCAACAGCATAGCTCCGGGGATGAGTCAGACCCTGTGCCACTTTCAACACAGAGAGCGTGCCTCACACCTGATGACCAGGTTTTTACCCGCAATGGAGAGGGAGCAGTGCTCCCAAAAGACCAGTTTCTGCTTCACCTTGGCAATGCCCTCCTCCCAAGGTTTTGTACACGCCTCAGCCCCTCTGTTCATGTTAGCTTCGTGACCCTTGCTAAATGCGCACTTGTCATCAGGTGATGGCTGTCATCAGCCACATATATATTTAGGGACACCCCTTCTCCCTAATTTTTCCCTGAAATTCAAGCGGCGGAAAGTCTCAGAACATAAGCACTATGGTTTCTCCAGACTGGCAAACAGGTACTGACTTAATGTGGATTTCTTTCCAATAGTTGATGTTGGCAAGATCTTTCAAAGTTACCTGCTGAAGAGTTCCTGACACAACAAAAGGGATCTAAAATGCCCAAACACCGTAATAAGGGAAGTACAGGACTGCTGCATGTAGGATCTCTCTATGCACTAATCCTGGAGAGAAAAGAAAATAACACATAGGCTCCAGTCCAGGCACTTGAGACAGGGTTGGGAACGAGGCAGAAATTAATCACTAGAACAGGAGACAATAAAAAGCCACATAACAGGAATGGGAATCCTGCAATTGGATCCCATCTACTAATTTCAAACGCCCCCACCTCCATTCTGACACAGATAGAAGCTTGAAAATCCTATGGGTCTATGTTTTGTAGAAGGTTTGCTGAGTGGTTTGCATTTGTTGCCCATGCCTAATTCTACAGAGGACAGTTAAGGAAGAGTCAACCACATTGCTAAGGATATAGAATAACAAGTACACCAAACCAAATTAGATTTCCTTCCCTGAATGGCAGTAGTAAACCAGATGAGTTTTTCTGACAATCGACAACAATTTTGCGGTGATCAATATGTTCTTAATTCTAGCTTTTTATTGAGTTTAAATTCCATTATCTGCCACAGTGAGATCCAAACCCTGATCCCCGGTCTCTGCATTAGTAGTCTAATGATAATACCACTAGGCCATTTCTTCCCATAAGGAGGTTGGGTACATTAAGATAGATTTCTAAAAATGACAATTTAATAAGGCCATAGTGAAAGGGGAAAAATGCATTTCCAAAGTAAATGGAAAGGCAGAGAAGCTACATTAAAATTGTTTGGAATCTTGGTTAGACCACATTTGGCAATAGTTTTCAACAGAAAGGTTGCTACATATTACAAAAACGAGAGAGAAGCAGGAAAATAAATGATACCAGAACTGAGCAGTTATACTCATCTGGAAAGATTGAGCAAATTGGGACTTATTTCTTTTAAGAAGAAAAAATTGGGGTAAGACCTGATAGGAGTCTTTAAGGTTCTGAGAAAGATATTATAGGGTGGACCAAAGCAAAGGGTCATAAATAAAAGATAAGCAATAATAAATTCAGCAGATAATTAAGCAGAAACATATGCAATTAAAGGGTGATGAAAACATGGAAGAGCTGAAACAATTAGCACAGGTGCATACTAGAGGAAATTAGATACCCAAATGAGGGAGAAAAGAATACAAGGATATGTTGATAGAGTAGATGAAATAGGATGGCAGGTGACTTGAGGGCTGAATGTCCTGTTTTTTTTAACTGGAATTTATATGTAATTGATAATTATGCTTCTCCTCACCTGTATGAACATTTGTGAAAATCAACATAGTTGAACTAGGACAAGCTTCAACTAAAAATTAAAGTGATGATGGATGATTATTGGCAGCATGTGTGCGTGGATGATATTTACATTCAAGGGCTAATTTTGAAGTTCACTGATCGTGTGGTAAGCTAGTGAAGTCGATCACCAATTCAGTATAGAACCATTTAATTTTCATTTCTATTTACCATTCAAGCAAGGAAGATTATTGTCATTACGCGGGATGCACAAATTTATGGTTTCAAGCATGCTAGATAAAACAAATTTAACTACAATTTGATATTGCACAAGGAACCAACACAAACCTGTAGGAGGAAATTACTTCTCGATCTAAAACAGCATTCGTTGTAATAATTCCTCGAGCTGAATCAATAACAAAAGCCTTGTTTTCATTTCCAGATATTATGGAATATTCAATTTGGCCATTAAGCCCATGGTCAGAATCAGATGCAAAAACCTGTCAATGGTACACAGCCATTCAGGATTTATTCAAATATTTTATTAGTTTATTGGACTCAACCTCTTATGAATTTATTGGTAAAACGGTTAAACATTGCAGACAAAGTATTTCCCATTCTGCATTTGTTAATGAAAATATATTCATTACAAGTTTTGCATTTCCTGTGCCAGTACATATTACAAGTTCATGATAACAACAACTACTTGTATTTAAATAGTAATAAAGGCATCCCAACATTTCATAGAGAAATTATAAACCAAATATTGCCCCACACTTTAGGAGATACTAAGATGGATAAATTTAGCCAAAGGAGTGTTTTGAAGGAATGTCTCAGGAAGAAAGTGAGGCAGAAGGCAAGATCTACGGATGGAATTCCACAGCTTAGAACCCAGGCAGCTGAAGATGTGGGCACCAATGATGGAGTGATTAAAATCAGGGATGCTCAAAAGGCTGGATTTAAAAGAATTAAAATATTTCAGAGGTTGTAAGGCTGAAAGACATTACGAAGATTGGGAATGGCAAAGCCATAGAGGATTTGAAAACAAGGTTGAGAAATTTTAAGACTGAAATGTTGCTTAATCGGAAGCTAATATAGACCAATGAGCACAGCGCTAATAGGTGAATGGGATATGTGCAAGTTAGGATATGGTCAACAATATCCGTTCTAGTCCTTCATGCGGTGTGCAGAACTCTGTCATGCGTGCATGGCAGTGACTTCCAGAACAGGAAGTCAATGCACTGTCATGCTGATCATGTCAACTGACATGCAGAACCTCAGATGCGCAGCTTAGAAGGAACACTATTAGCCAGCAGAGTTTGGATGATCTCAAGTCTGGAAGGGATATACTGTGAAGTTGGTTAGGAGCTCATTAGTGTAGTCAAATCTGGAGGTAACAAATGCATGGACAAGTGTTTCAGTAGTAGGAACGCTGAGGCAAGGATCAAGTCCGGTGATAGTGCAGAGGTTAATATAGGCAATCCTAATCACATGGTTGTTATTGAAAATTGATTCCGGAATAAAGTAATGACACCAAGGCTGCGAACAGTATGATTCAACCTCAAACAGTGACAAAGGAAAATGATGGTGTTAATGGCAGGGATCAAAGGCAATATCTAATCAAAGGAAAATGTTAGTTGCCCTGTCTTGATGTTCGACAAGCACTTGGACAACTTAGGGGCAGTGAAGGGTCGAAAGAGGTGGCAATGAGGGAAAGCTGGGTGTTGTCAACATGCAGATAAGAAACTGAGATGTTTTCAGATTGTATTGCCAAAGAGCAGCATGTAGGTGGGAATTGAGAGAGTGCCGAGGATTGATCTTTGGGGAACACACAGAATGGGAAGAGATGTTCATTGATGACAATTCTGCGGATACAATTAAATAGATAAAGAATGGAATCAAGCAGTTGCAGTCCTACTCAGTTAGATAATGGAGATGATGCAGTAGAGGAGCATGGTGTAATCAACTGTTTCAAGGGCAAAAGACAGTTAAAGAAGGGCAAGGGAAAATAACTGGCCTTTGACAAGATCAAACAGGCTGTAACATGATTTTGATAAGAATATTGCGGCAGGGATACTGGAAAATCTCTTAGTTGGAATCAAGCATTGAAATTTATAAGGTCTTGCTGAGACTTGAAATGGTAGATATGGAGAGAATGTTTTCTCCCTTGGAAACATCTGGAGCTTGGGGCCACGGATAGTCCATTAAAACCAAGATTAGGCTTTTTTCTTTCTCTGATTCTCATCAGTCTATCAAGCGTTTCCTGAAAATTGTGGATATATTTTTAAGGAAGCGCTAGTTCTGTGTTAAGGTAGGGATTGAAGGATATCAGGGTATGTCAGAATTTGAATATGAGGTTCCAATTAGATCAGCCATGATTTTACTTAACAGCAGAGAAAGTTCAAAGACTGAATGACCTCCTACTGCTCTTATTTCATATATTCGTATCAAAGATGGGCAAGAAGTTGAGAGCCAATAAAGATGAATTAGCCATGCTAAATTGCCCATAGTGTTAGGTGCATTAGTCAAGGGTAAATATAGAGTGGGGGAATGGGACTGGGTGGGTTGGTCTTTGGAGGGTTGGTGTGGACTTGTTGGTCCGAAGGGCCTGTTTCCACACTGTAGGGAATCTAATTTAATCTAATACATTTAAACAATCTGGAGCAGGAAGCTGGAGACTCCCCAAATCGCAGGGTTTTTTAAGTGATTTTAGAAGTGTTTTACCTGCCCTCATTTTTCTAGAAGTTTACTCCCTGTACTGATCACCTTTTGCATGAACTACTTGATATCTGTCCTAAAATTATCCTTCACTAACTGCAATCTATAATTTTTAAATTTAGAAGAATAGTTTGGATTGATATACATTATGCGCTTGACTGATTTTCAGTGAAATTAATGAAAATTGGGAGATATGTAGAATGGCCAGATAATGCACATTGGCCAAATTTTACAAAACACATCCAAATCCCACCATCTTATAAAGCTCCCTGTTGGCAGCATGAATTGGAATATACTCTTTGGGAGTGATCAATAATATAACTTATATCTGATGTCTCTGAATTGTAATATCTTAAGGTCTCTGAATTCTAATTTCCTGTTTCATCACTAACAATGTGGTGGCACAGTGGCACAGTGGTTAGCACTGCTGCCTCACAGTACCAGAGACCCGGGTTCAATTTCCGCCTCAGGCGACTCTCTGTGTGGAATTTGCACATTCTCCCTGTGTCGGCGGGGGGTGCTCTGGTTTCCTCCCACAATCCAAAAATGTGCAGGTTAGGTGAATTGGCCATGCTAAATTGTCCACAGTGTTAGGTGTAGGGGAATAGGTCTGGGTGGGTTGCGGGTCGTTGGGTTGTTGGGCAAAAGGGCCTGTTTCCACATTGTAAGTAATCTAAAAAAAAATCAGGGTTCTGATTTTCCCTTGAGCTTCTTTCAAGTTCCTGCAGGAACTACAGCAAGAGGTTAGCAAAACCTTCAGAAAATTGGTGTAAATAGCAATGCACTGATTCACTGTTTTTAGGATAGGAAAAAAAAGTCTCCATGGTGACAATGGAGACTGGTTTCTGGATCACACTGATTTCCTTACGTAGGCGATTGTGAAAATCATTATAAGAATGCAGGGCCCAGACCTCTGGTGTAGCATCAATTGAGTATATCTAAACCCTGTTTTGTCCTCAAAGCATTTCTCCATCTCATGCAAATTTTCCACTCTTTTTCACTTCTGCTTGTAATTTAATTGTACATTTGGTTAACTTCTACGGTATCTAATTCAGTCATCTTTGGAAGATTTGAAAATAACTTGGAGGATTGTTCAAATTGACCTGCTGTGCAGTATTTCAATTGTCAACTTAATTAAAAATTTGCTATAAGTAACATACTTCTGTTTCATAATGTATGTCTGATCATATACAAATTTGAGACGACCCTTACCTGCATGACATATGTGTTACGTGTTTGGCCCTCCCATATTGATGTCTTATAATAATTTTGTTGAAAATGTGGTTGGTTATCATTTACATCTTCGATTAAAATGGTTAACTGGCTATATGCTGTCTGATGATTATTCTTTGCCAACAATACCAAATGCATCTTTGTTCTGACTTCATAATCCAGAAATTTGGAATCATTTACCACAATCTCACCTGAAAACAGAAATAAAGCTTCATAACATATTGAAGTATATGAAATATTTTTTATTCATGACCAATTACCGTGGGTAGGTACTCTCCTTTAGGCACGGTGGCACAGTGGTTAGCACTGCTGCCTCACAGCACCAGAGACCTGGGTTCAATTCCCGACTCAGGCGACTGACTGTGTGGAGTTTGCACGTTCTCCCCGTGTCTGCGTGGGTTTCCTCCGGGTGCTCCGGTTTCCTCCCACAGTCACAAAGATGTGCGGGTCAGGTGAATTGGCCATGCTAAATTGCCCGTAGTGTTAGGTAAGGGGTAAATGTAAGGGTATGGGTGGGTTGCGCTTCGGCGGGTCGGTGTGGACTTGTTGGGCCGAAGGGTCTGTTTCCACACTGTAAGTCTAATCTAAGTCTAATCTAATTACTTTATCTTAATTGTTAGCTCCTATGAAATCCTGTGATGTGAACACTATTTTACTGTGAACACTGGATATTAACAACATCTCCCAATTTTTCTTTTACAACTAATAGGGATTGTGATTTTGGATAGATATGACAGTGAAATTGAAGTCAAGTTAACAACTGGTGTTGAAAATCTGGGTTAGCAATTTATCCATTTTACACAACCAACAGCAACCCACAGTGTGCAATCTAAAAAAGAAGCATTGCTGCATTCAAAACAGAGCTTTAGCGCTCACTTCCATTACCTGTGAGAAAGAGCTTGCCCATCTCAAAATAATCCATTTTAGACCACTTCCACTGCTTATTAGCATCCTTATGTTAGTCTCAGATTGGGAGGGGAGAAAGAATATTGGGAAAGACTCCAATAACAGATGGTTAGCAATCCCAGAAAATGCTAAAAAGCTGAAGAATACTCACTCCAAAGAAAATTTTGAAATAAACTGCACTTTTTTGTTGTGGTTGTTGTGTAAGGGTTTCAAGACCTTAGCGCAGACCTGGGCATTTTATGGCCCACCGGCCATATCCGGCCCTTTGGTTGTTCCTGTCCGGCCTGCATGAGGTCAATCTTAAATGAGAACATAAATGAAAAAATATTTACGCCATGCATGCAATACAACTGTGTTGCTTTTGTTTTGGAAAGGATGCTTTTTTATTTAGATATGGATGCACATGCGCATGTATGTGCGTGCATGCGTGAACAGCGAAAAGTGATGCTTGTTGGCTAGCCCTCAAAATGTCAGGTCACGCCAAGACAAGTTATTCATATTCCACAAAATCGCCAGAAACAGTAAACCGTGTTTTGATGCAGAGTTTATTAAGGACTGCTTGTCAGACTCTGCAGAACTAATATGCCTGGAGAAAAAGGAGGCATTTGAGAATGTGCCCCTCTCCCGACGCACTGTAACGAGAAGGATTGGGAACATCGTGAGAAATCTGGAGCTTCAGCTGCAGCACAGAGCGGTCAACTTTGACTTTTTTCCCTTGGCTTTGGATGAGAGCTGTGATGTACATGACACAGCCCAGCTACTCATCTTCGTACGTGGGATAACTACGGACTTTAAAATCACAGAGGAGCTGGCAGCCATGCAGTCAATGAAAGGAACAACAACTGCTAATGATTTGTTCATGGAGGTAAATGCATGTTTGGACACGTTGAGACTAAAATGGAACAAGCTGGCGGGTGTGACAATGGATGGTTGTCCAAATCTAACGGGAAAAAATGTTGGACTCTTAAAGAGAATGCAGGATAAAGTGACAGAAATTGACTCTGAACTAAAATTGGTATTTTTGCATTGCATTATACATCAGGAAGTGTTGTGTAAGCCAGTGTTAAAAATTAACCATGTGGTTGATGTTGTAACTAAAATAGTTAACTTCATCAGGGCAAGAGCTTTGAATCACAGGCAGTTTGTTTCACTTTTGGAGGAAAATGAAACTGAACATCGTGACAAAGACTACCACACAGCTGTCAGGTGGCTCAGCCTGGGCAAAATGCTGAAAAGTGGATGGGACCTGAGAGAAGAGATTCAAGATTTCTGTGTGAAGAAAGGGAATAGCATTCCACAGCTTTCAGATGCAGACTGGATTGCAGACCTTGGTTTTGCTGTTGTTGTGAATGCACTTATGAATGAACTAAATGTGAAACTGCAGTGCAAGGGCCTTTTTGTGCATGAAATGTACAACTTGGTGAAGGCTTTTATGAGAAAGTTGCAGCTTCTCTCAAGCCAAATGGAGGACAACATTCTCACCCACTTACCAATACTGAAGGAAGCCGCACCTTCAGCTGATCACCTCCACAAGTACTCATCGATGTTAGAAGCACTGCATGGTGAATTTTCAAGACAATTTCAAGACTTTAAAACGGTTGAGAATGAAATGCACATGATTTTTTTCCCCATTTACATGCAATGTGGAGAATGCACCTGGTGATGTTCAGCTTGAACTCACTAACTTGCCGTCTGACACATTTCTGACAGTGTACTTTAGGTCAGTCTTACTGCTTGATTTTTACTCTTCCCTCAAAGAGGAGAACTTTCCACACAAGAGGAAGCATGCTCAGAAGATCCAAGTCCTCTTTGGATCTACCTATATATGCGAACAGACATTCTCAGTGAAGAAGTTCAACAAATCCAAATACAGATCCTCTATCACTGATGATCACCTCTCAGCTGTCCTTCGCATATCCACCTCAGACATTCAACCAGATTTCAGTGCACTTGTCAAGCCCAAAACAGACTGGATTTTTCTCACTAAACAAGTAAAATGAACTGAAAAACATCAAAAGCACTTATGGCTTTTTGTATAGAGTTGTTTGTTGTTTGTAATACTGAAAATAATGAAACAACTTTTCATTATTGGTTTGTGAGATTAACATGTTAAAAATAAAACAAAATACAGAAATTATTGTTTTATTTCTTCTATATTTGACCTACTCCACAATTGCATATCTTTATTGTAACAGAATATCCTTATTCTTTTGATTATAAGTTTCAGTGCAAAACTATATAATTTAGTACTTTTTACAATGGGAGAGAATTAATACTGAGCCGAATTATATTCAACGTATTGTTCGTTCGGCCCTCCAACACAACTCAGGTTTCTCATGTGGCCCCTTGGAAGAATTAATTGCCCACCCCTGCCTTAGAGAAACTCTGTAGCAATGTCACAGAGTGACATATTACTCAGTATAAAACTGCAGAATGAGTTGAGATATAACACTATGGAAAAATTCCACCAAATGAGACTCCAATCTGGACACGAACACACACATACAAGATAATTAAGTTTGATAAAGACTAAACTAGGAGTCAGGGCCTGGAACATAAGTAAGAAATGAAGTTTTGAAGTTTAAACTTGCAGGCAATTCTTGACTTTGTCTTCTACTCAAGAAGTCTGCAAAGAATCCAAACTCTTGCTGTGGCATCAAACCACAGAAAAAAAGATGGTACAGCACAATCATGTTTAGAACAACACAGATTTAACAACTGTAAACAACTAAGACTACCACAACACCACAAAACGAGTATAGAACATGGAGATCAAAACTCCAGTAATGTGCTCCCAAATCAAGGAAATAATTAATATCTTCAAGTTCCTATCAACAACTGAACAACATTACTAAAGTGACCAATACCAATCTTTCCATCAGAAAAACTTTAAACTTTCAGATCCATTTGGTAAATTGACAAATTGGCAGCCTTAGAATATTAAAAATTCAAACAGCTTCAGGAATGACACCAAAGCAAATACAGAACAGGTTAGCACGTTTCTGTACTACAATGGGAAGCTCAGATCACACATTACATAGACAACATCAATAAAAAACAATTACATGTGACAACCTTTAACAGATTTTGATCAATACTTCACTTCAAGAATAAATGGGACACTAATGAAATCAGGCTTCAAGAGTGGATATCAACATCCCAGAGAGGCTGCAGATAGTTTTCTTTATAACCAACATATGCCATCTGAACAATGCAACTATGGAACCTGACAAGAAGAGCTCATTCATAATAGAACTGTCATTAGCTTTTTAGGTAAATCAGTTACTAGACTTTTTCAGCAGAAAGAGAATGTAATTTTAGAATGAATAGCCCAAATAGCAATGGATACAGAATCTAGAAAACTGTTCAAGAAGAAACTGAGGGTTTGGTTAAGAAAAAGAAGGAAGCATAAGTTAGGTAAGGACAGGAAAGATTGAATGAATCCTTAGAGGAGTATAAAGGCAGTAGAAGTATACTTAAGAGGGAAATCAGGAGTGCAAAAAGGGGACATGAGATAGCTTTGGCAAATAGGGTTAAGGAGAATCTAAAGGTTTTGTTTTACAAACACATTAAGGACAGAAGGATAAGAAAGGAGAGAATAGGGCCCCTCAAAGATCAGCAAGGCGGCCTTTGTGTGGGGGAGATACTAAATGAGTATTTTGCATCAGTGTTTACTGTGAAGGACATGAAAGATATAGAATATGGGGAAATAGATGGTGACATCTTGAAAAGTGTCCATATTACAGAGGAGGAAGTGCTGGATGTCTTGAGATGCATAAACGTGGATAAATCCCCAGGACCTGATCAGGTGTACCCTAGAACTTTGTGGGAAGTGAGGGAAGTGATTGCTGGGCTTCTTACAGAGATATTTGTATCATTGATAGTCACAGGTGAGGTGCCGGAAGACTGGAGGCTGGCGAATGTGGTACCATTACTTAAGAAAGGTGGTAAGGACAAGCCAGGGAATAAGAGACCAGTGAGCCTGACATTGGCGATGGGCAAGTTGTTGGAGGGAATCCTGAGGGTCAGGTTTTACATATATTTGGAAAAACAGGGACTGATTAGGGGTCGTCAACATGGCATTGTGCATGGAAAATCGTGCCTTACAAACTTGATTGAGTTTTTTGAAGAAGCAACAAAGAGGATTGATGAGGGCAGAGCGGTGGACGTCATCTATATGAACTTCAGTAAGGCATTTGATAAGGTTCTCCATGGGAGACTGGTTAGCAAGGTTAGATCTCATGGAATACAGGGAGAGCCAGCTATTTGGATACAGAACTGGCTCAAAAGTAGAAGACAGAGGGTGATGGTGGAGGATTGTTTTTCAGACTGGAGGCCTGTGACCAGTGGAGTGCCACAAGAATCGGTGCTGGCTCCACGACTTTTCATCATTTATATAAATTATTCGGATGTGAATGTAGGACACATAGTTATTAAGTTTGCAGATGACACCAAAATTGGAGATGTAGTGGACAGCGAAGAAGATTACCTCAAATTACAATGGGATTTGGACCAGATGGGCCAATAGACTGAGGAGTGATAGATGGTGTTTAATTCAGATAAATGTGAGGTGCTGCATTTTGAGAAAGCAAATCTTAACAGGACTTATACAATTAATGGTAAGGTACCCGGGACTGTTGCAGAACAAAGATACCTTGGAATCCTTGAAAGTAGACTTGAAGGTAGATAGGATAGTGAAGAATGTGTTTGGTATGCTTTCCTTTATTGGTCAGAGTATTGAGTATAGAAGTTGGGAGGTTATATTGCAGTCATACAGGATGTTGTTTAGGCTACTTTTGGAATATTACGTGCCATTCTGGTCTCTTTCCTATTGGAAGGATGTTGTGAAACTTGAAAGGGTTCAGGAAAGATTTACAAGGATGTTGCCAGTGTTGGGGGATTTGAGCTCGAGGGAGAGGCTGAATAGGTTGGGGCTGTTTTCCCTGGACCGTCGAGGGCTGAGGGGTAACCTCATAGATATTTATAAAATCATGAGGGACATGGATAGAATAAATAGACACAGTCTTTTCCCAGGATTGGGGAGTCCAGAACTAAATGGCATAGGTTTGGGGGGGGGGCAGGGGAAAGATATAAAAAGGACCTCAGGGGCAACTTTTTCACACAGAGGGTGGCAAGTACATGGAATGAGCTGCCAGAGAAAGTGGTAGAGGCTGGTACAATTGCAACATTTAAAAGGCATCTGGACGGGTATATGAAGGGTTTAGAGGGGTATGAGCTGAAAATGTGTTGCTGGAAAAGCGCAGCAGGTCAGGCAGCATCCAAAGAGCAGGAGAATCGACGTTTCGGGCATGAGCCCTTCTTCAGGAATGATTCCTGAAGTAGGGCTCATGCCTGAAACATCGATTCTCCTGCTCTTTGGATGCTGCCTGACCTGCTGCGCTTTTCCAGCAACACATTTTCAGCTCTGATCTCCAGCATTTGCAGTCCTCACTTTCTCCTTTAGAGGGAAATGGTCCAGTTGCTGGCAAATGGAACTAGATTAGATTAGGATATCTGGGCGGCATGGATGAATTGGACCTAAGGGTCTGTTTCCGTGCTGTACATCTCTCTGACTTCATGACTCTAAATGTGCAGCAAAAGATCAAATTAAAGCAGCTTTTTCTGAAGTGTGTTGACTATTTAAAACACAATAAACCAGCTGACCAAAGAAGCAAATCTCTTGACTTAGCAGTAAACCACAAATGACAACACTACCCAAAGCAAATGCTTAAATCCTGAGCAATTTAATACTATATTATCTTGACAACAGTTGTGGTTCCAAACCCTCTCAGCAGTGAAGACAAACAACATATTGTGGCAAAAGAGTGACTGCTCGACAATGTGCAACAATCTGAAGAACAGACCAAGTAACAAATATTCTCAAATATATGCATATTCATACAATGGAACTGAAATTTGAAGAAAACATCAAAGCTGCAAGAGAACAAGATTCACATGAAGAAAACAACACTTCCCACTAGAACTGACAATGATATTCAACATTAACAATGGAGCTGATAGTGTATAACCACCTTGAAAACAGATGAATCAAATGAAAGATTTTTGGTGGGGTGGGAGAGAACAGGACAAAAGTATAGCAAATATTCGAAAAAGAAGTAATCTAGGTAACTCATTTGATATGTACATCAATGTCATTCTTAGAATTGTATAATTTGATTTGATTTATTACAGTCATGTGTACCGAGGTACAATGGAAAATGTTGTCTTACGTGTTTTGCAAGACAGATTATACGATACAAGTGCATCAGGGTAACAGAACAGAGTGCAGGATGCAATGTTACAACATGATAACATAACAGTGCAGAATGCAATGTTACATCAGGGTAACAGAATAGAGTGCAGGATGCAATGTTACATCAGGATAACAGAATAGATTGCAGAATGCAATGTTACAGCTGCCGAGGGGATGCAAAGGGAATTCAACATTAACATTAAAGAGGTCCATTCAAAGGTCTGATAACAGAAAGAAGTCATTCAGCCCCCTGTGTCTGCACTGACTCTGAGTATTTTGACTTGATGCCAAACTCCTCTTTCACATAACCTGCACATTGTTTCTGTTTTGATATGAATCCAATGCCTTCTTGATTGCCTCAACTGAACCTGCTCCTACCACACTGGCAGTACATTCCAGACGTTAACAGCTTTTTCTCTATTCACTATAGGATGTGGGCTTTACTAGCCAGCCAGTATTTATAATGCTCATCCCAGTTGTTCTCGAAGAGTTAGTGGGGTGCTGCCCTCTTCCAGGGCTGCAGTCCATGGTCTGTAGGTTGAGCCACAATGGCCTTAGGGAGGAAATGCCAGGATTTTGGCCCAGTGACAGTGAAGGAACAGTGATATATTTCCAATTTGGAATTGTCAGTGGCTCAGAGGGGATCTTGTAGTACCTGCTGTCCTTGTCTTTCTAGATGGAAGTGGCAATGGGTTTGTAAGGTAGTATATAAGGATCCTTCATTAATTTCTGCTAGATAGATATTCTTCACAAGATGGAGAGTCATGCAGTTGATTCTGAGACAAGGGTTCTGAATCTTAATAAGAGAAACTACCATGGTCTGAGGTGTGAGTTGGCTATGATGGATTGGGAAATATTATTGAAAGGAATGACAGTGGATATACAATGGCAAACATTAAGGAGTGAATGGGTAACTACAAAAATTGCTCACTCCTGTCTAGAACAAGAGTGCAAACAGACCAATGGCTATGGCTTACAAGGAACATTAGAGATAGTATTAGATGTAAAAAAAAGGCAAACAAATTGGCATTTAAAAAAAAATCTCAGGACTGGGAATAGTTTAACAGTCAGCAAAAAGAGGGCCAAGAAATTGATTATAAAGGAGAAAATACAGTAAGATTAGCTTGTGGGGAACAGAAAAACTGACTATATTAGTTTTTACAGTCATGTATAGAGAAATAAATTGGTGAGAACTAATGTAGACTCCTTACAGTCAGAAAAGGGGGAACTTACAATGAGGAACAAAGAAATGGTTGATGAACTAAACTCATATTTCGCTCTGTCTTCACAAAGGATGACAATGCACAGTGAGTTCTGCTATAATGCAGTAGTTCCATTCTCGTGCAATTCCGTGTCATATTTCATAATAACAGCACCATTTAAACTAATGGGGCCAGAATCGCATTATTATCAATAAACACTTTTAAAGTTTGCGCTTTAGACACAGTGTCCCTAAATCATCAATTGTGTTATAACAAATGCACATCAATGAAACATGCGCTTTTGCAGAATTACCTATACTGTAAAGGATGGGGAATACATAGGTTAGTAAGACAGAGGAACTGAAACAAATCGATATTAGTAGAGAAATGGTGTTGGAAAGTAGGATTGAAACTGATAAACCCCCAACATTTAATCATTTACATGCCAGAATACTTAAGAAAGTGGTCCTAGAAAAGTGGATGCATTGGTGGTCATCTGCAACAGTTTCTAAAGATTAGAGTGTAGCTCATGCTTTATTATCTTTTTAAAATTAGAATTATAGACCAGTGATCTTAACCTGGTAGTGGAGAGGATGCTAGAATCCATAACCAAGGATTATATAGCAGGGCACTGAGAAAACAGACACAGAATTAAACAATGCCAGCATGGGTTTACAAAAGGGAATCATGCTTGATAAATCAACTGGAATTCTTCAAAATCGAACTAGTAGTGCAAGCCAGTGATGTGGCTTATTTGGACTTTCTGAAGGCTTTGCCAAAGTTCCATATAAGAGACTAATGTGCCAAATTAAAGTGCATAGGATTGGGGATAGTGTACTGAGATGGACAGATCAACTGTAAGCAGACAAAAAATGAGTAGCAATAAGAAAGTTTTTTTTTTCTGAGGGACAAGCAATGACTAGTAAGGTGGCAGGGGGACCAGTACTAAGATTCCAGCTATTGGCAACATATGTTAATGATTTGAGGTAACATTTCAAAATTTGAAAATGACACAAGGATGGGTGGAAGGGTACATAGAACAGAGAACAAGACAGCACAGAACAGGCCCTTCGGCTCACGATGTTGTGCTGACCATTTGTCCTAGCTTAAGCACCTATCCATGTACCTATCCTATACTCTAATCTTTAGCCGCTTAAAGGTCACCAAAGATTCTGACTCTGTCACTCTCACAGGCAGCACATTCCATGCCCCCACCACTCTCTGGGTAAAGAACCCACCCCTGACATCCCCCCATACCTTCCACTCTTCACCTTAAATTTATGTCCCCTTGTAACACTCTGTTGTACCCGGGGAAAAAGTCTCTGACTGTCTACTCTATCTATTCCCCTGATCATCTTATAAACCTCTATCAAGTTACCCCTCATCCTTCGCTGTTCCAATGAGAAAAAGGCCTAGCACTCTCAACTTATCCTCGTACGACCTATTCTCCATTCCAGGCAACATCCTGGTCAATCTCCTCTGCACCCTCTCCAAAGCTTCCAGGCCTTTCCTAAAGTGAGGCGACCAGAACTGTACACAGTACTCCAAATGTGGCCTTACCAAGGTCCTATACAGCTGCAACATCACCTCATGAGTCTTGAATTCAATCCCTCTGCTAATGAACGCTAATAGACCATAGGCTTTCTTACAAGCTCTATCCACCTGAGTGGCAACTTTCAAGATCCCTCTGCTCCTCCACCTTACTAAGAACCCCATCGTTAACCCTGTATTCCGCATTCTTATTTGTCCTTCCAAAACGGACAACCTCACACTTGACAGGGTTGAACTCCATCTGCCAATCCTCAGCCCAGCTCTGCATCATATCTAAGTCCCTTTGCAGCCGACAACAGCCCTCCTCACTATCCACAACTCCACCAATCTTCGTATCATCTGCAAATTTACTGACCCGCCCTTCGACTCCCTCTTCCAAGTCATTAATGAAAGTTACAAACAACAGAGGACCCAGAACTGATCCCTGCGGAACTCCACTTGTAACTGGGCTCCAGGCTGAATATTTACCATCTACCACCACTCTCTGACTTCGACCAGTTAGCCAGTTCTCTATCCAACCGACTTTCCGCATAAGCCTACCATGGGGAACCTTATCAAATGCCTTACTAAAATCCATGTACACTACATCCACTGCTCTACCCTCTTCCATATGCTTGGTCACCTCCTCAAAGAATTCAATAAGACTTCTAAGGCAAGACCTATCCCTCACAAATCCGTGCTGGCCGTCCCTAATCAAGCAGTGTCATTTCAGATACTCATAAATTCTATCCCACAGTACCCTTTCCATCACTTTGCCTACCATCGAAGTAAGACTAACTGGCCTGTAATTCCCGGGGTTATCCCTATTCCCTTTTTTGAACAGGGGCACAACATTCGCCACTCTCCAGTCCCCTGGTACCACCCCCGTTGACAGCGAAGACGAAAGGATCATTGCCAACGGTTCTGCAATTTCCCCTCTTGCTTCCCACGTAATCCTAGGATATATCCCGTCAGGCCCGGAGGACTTGTCTATCCTCAAGTTTTTCAAAATGCCAACACATCTTCCTTCCTAACAAGTATCTCCTCTAGCTTACCAGTCCATTTCATACTCTCCTCTTCAACAATACGGTCCCTCTCATTTGTAAATACTGAAGAAAAATACTCATTCAAGACCTCTCCTATCTCTTACCACTCAATACACAGTCTCCCACTACTGTCCTTGATCGGACCTACTCTCATTCTCGTCATTCTCATGTTTCTCACATATGCATAAAAGGCCTTGGGATTATCCTTGATCCTACCCGCCAACGATTTTTCATGCCAGCTCTTAGCTCTCCTAATCCCTTTCTGCAGCTCCCTCCTGGCTATCCTGTATCCCTCCAATGCTCTGTCTGAACCTTGTTTCCTCAACCTCATGTAAACCTCCTTCTTCCTCTTTACTAGACATTCAACCTCCCTTGTCAACCAAGGTTCCCTCACACGACCATCTCTTGCCTGCCTGACAGGTACATACATATCAAGGACACGTCGTATCTGTTCCTTGAAAAAGTTCCACATTTCAACAACATTCTTCCCTGACAGCCTATGCTCCCAACTTACACTCCTCAGATCCTGTCTTGCAGCATCGTATTTACCCTTCACCCAATTGAGAACCTACCCTGTTGCACGCACCTATCTCTCTCCATACCCAAGGTAAAAGTCACAGAATTGTGGTCACCATCACCAAAATGCTCACCCACTAACAAGCCCATCACTTGTCCCAGTTCGTTACCAAGTACCAAATCCAATATGGCCTCCCCTCTGGTCGGACAATCGACATACTGAGTTAGAAAAGCTTCCTGGACACACTGCACAAACACCGCCCCGTCCAATCTACTTGATCTAAAGAGCTTCCAATCAATATTTGGGAAGTCGAAATCGCCCAACAAGGTGACTGCTCCTTTCCTATTTCTGACTTCAGTCCATACTACCTCCAAAGGCAGATCCCCCTCGAACTGCATTTTTGCAGCCATTATACTATTTCTAATTAGCAACACCACACCCCCTCCTTTTTTACCACCCTCCCTAATCTTACTGAAACATCTGTAACCAGGAATCTCCAACAACCATTCCTGTCCCTCTTCTATCCACGTTTCCGTGATGGCCACAACATCATAGTCCCAAGTACCGATCCACACCTTAAGGTCACCCACCTTATTTCTGATACTCCTTGCGTTGAAGTATACACACTTGAACTCAGCTCTGTGTCCGCAAGTATTCCCTGTCAGTGCTACCTTCTCCACAGCCTCCCTACATTCTTGGACATCCTGAAAAACAGCTAACCTACTTGCTGGACTACAAGTCCGAATCCCATCCCCCTGCCAAATTAGTTTAAACCCCCCAAAGAGTGCTAGCAAACCTACCTCCCAGGATATTGGTGCCCTTCTGGTTCAGGTGCAACCCATCCTGCTTGTACAGGTCCCACATTCCCCAGAATGCAGTCCAATTGTCCAAATACCCGAAGCCCTCCCTCCTATACCATCCTTGCAGCCACGTGTTCAACTGCACTCTCTCCCTATTCCTTGCCTCACTGTCACGTGGCACCGGCAACAACCCAGATATGACGACTCTGTCCATCCTAGCTTTTAGCCTTCACCTAACTTCCTGAGCTCCTGAATGACCTCTCCACCCCTCTTCCTACCTATGTCGTTGGTGCCAATGTGCACCACGACTTCTGGCTGCACACCATCTCCCTTAAGGATTCTGAACACAAGGTCCGAGACGTCTCGGACCCTGGCAACCGGGAGGCAACAAACCATCTGAGAGTCTCGCCCATGTCCACAGAGCCGCCTGTCTGTCCCTCTAACTATAGAGTCTCCTATAACTAGCGCTCTCCTCCTCTCCCCCTTTCCCTTCTGAGCCTCAGAGCCAGACCTCGTGCCAGAGACCCGATCACTGCAGCTTACCCCTGCTAGGCCGTCCCCCCCAAAAGTATCCAAAGCAGTATACTTATTGTTGAGAGAAACGACCACAGAGGATCCCTGCACTGCCTGCTTCCTCCCCTTCCCACCTTTAACTGTTATCCAGCTACCTCTGTTCTCTGGCATAACTATGTCCCTGTAGCTTCTATCTATCACCCTCAGCCTCTCGAATAATTCTCAGTTCATCCAACTCCAGCTCTAGTTCCCTAACGCGGTCTGTGAGGAGCTGGAGCTGGCTGCACTTCCTGCAGGTGAAGTCAGCAGGAGCATCGGTGGTCACCCCTACTTCAAACATCCTGCAGGAGGAACATTCCACTGCCTGTGCTGCCATAACTCTACACTTAGTCTCCAAAACAAGAACACTAAGTAGCTTACCTGTTCAGCGGACTGAGTCCTTTTTTTCAGGATAGAGGAGGAGGGAGGGTGGGAGACACTGCACGTTTAGTGTCTTGGGTTCCTTCTCCACTCAAATAACAATCACTTACCTTCCCAACCAGCTCTGCGCTCCGAGTTCTCTTCCGCCCAACTCCCGCCACTCTCTGCTGCAAAAAGACCGTTGGCGTCGAAGTAAGTTCTTAAATAACAATCACTTACCTTCCCGACCAGCTCTGCCGAGATAAGCTGAGATGAAAATGCAATTTGGGCAGGCTGACTGAGGGAGCAAATGCATAGCAGGTAAAATATAACAGGGATAAATGTGAGGTTATCTACTTTTGTGGAAAAAAATAGGAAGACAAATTATTATTTGAGTGGCTGTAAATTGAGAGAAGAACATTCACTGAAACCTGCTTGTCTTTGTGCACCAGTCACAGAAAGCAAACATGCAGGTGCGGTAAAGAAGGCAAACTATATGCTGGCCTCCATAGCAAAAGGATTCAAGTGCAGGAACAAGGTATCTTGTTGCAATTATTGAAATTAGTGGGACGACACCTGGAATATTGTGCACAGTTTTGATCTCCTTATCTGAGGATGTTCTTGCTTTAGAGGAGGTGGCGTGAAGTTTTACCAAATTGATTCCTGGGTGGCAAGATTGACATATGAGATGAAACTGAATTGATTAGGATTATATTCACTGCAGTTTAGAAGCATGAGGGAAATCTCATAGAAACCTATAAGATTCTAACAGGGTGAGGCAGGTTAGATGCAGGAAA
Source organism: Hemiscyllium ocellatum (assembly GCF_020745735.1). Classification (NCBI taxonomy): domain Eukaryota; kingdom Metazoa; phylum Chordata; class Chondrichthyes; order Orectolobiformes; family Hemiscylliidae; genus Hemiscyllium; species Hemiscyllium ocellatum. The sequence goes on from NC_083401.1 coordinate 166,828,031, forward strand.
GACGTAACAGATGGTGGACGAGTCCAGAACCAGGGGTTGTAACTTAAGGATAAGAGGTAAACTTATTAGGACTGAGACAAGGAAAAGTTTCTTCACCCAGAGAGTGGTGAGCTGTAGAATTCACTATCACAGAAAAGTGGTTGAAGCCTAAACATTATGTGTTTTCAAGGAGGCAAATATTGGTTTTATAGCAAAAGGGGGTCAAGGGATATAGGTGAAGGTGAGGTTAGTTTATGGAGCTTGATAATCAGCCATGATGGGAGGCTCGGTGGCTCAGTAGTTAGCACTGCTACCTCACAGCACCAGGCTTTGATTCCAGCCTGGTTTGCATATTCTCCCCATGTCCGTATGGGTTTCCTCTGAGTGCTCTGGTTTCCTCCTACAGTCCAAAGATTTTCAGGTTGGATGGACTGGCCATGCTAAATTGCCCCATAGTTTCCTGGGATGTTCTGGCTATGTGGATTAGCCATGAGGAATGCAGGGTCACAGGGGCTGTGGCTGATCTTTGGAGGGTCAGTGTGGACTTTCACACTGTAGGGATTCTAAGATCATAATGAATGATGGAGGAGGCTCGTGGGATCGAATGCTTCAATGCTTAGGCATTCCATATGATTGTGATGCCACACCAACCTCAAGTACTGACAGTTTATCCAATTCCTCCATATCAGTTTTAAATCATCCTAGTGGCTAATTTTCTTCATTATTCACCATAATCTGGATAGTCTTATAGGTTAAAACAGATTCAAAGTACTCATTTAACTTCTTAGCAATGCTGCATTCCCGATATGTAAATCTCCTATTTTGGTCCCTAATCATCCTAATGCTTGCAATAGGGGAAAAAAGTTTGGTGACGGCTGTTGCACAAAGCTTTCAGGAGCCTGAAGCAACCTTGTGGTGATGTCATGAAGCTGCATATTATTAATCATAAATACTAGTGCGGCGGAGTTAGAACGTTCTGGAAAACGTCTACATCAGATCAGCCTGACATGTGGGCATGAATACACAAAGAAAATAGCTTAGTCCTTACCTAACATAATCATGAGTTACAGCACGTATATCTATAATTACTCTATACAGCAGTATTTAGTATTAATGCATAATAAATAGTGTTGCTTTGAAATCTAAGTCTGAAAAGAGTCAGTAAAGAATCCAAACTCATAACATAGGATCAAGTCTCATGATAAAAGAAAGGCTGCACAACCTAATGATTCACCAGTGAAACAGTTTCTGCTTCATCCAATGCCAGTCACAACAGGCGCAAACATAGACATTAGATCATTCAATTATTTATTTAAAAGGCTAATGCCACCGGGGACAACTCTGTAGTATCCAAAGTAATAAGGTTTTTGATGTGTATCCAATGCTGTTCAGGCACACAAATTTAGCTACTCAACTTTGACTTGTCTGTACTAAGTTTCTTCCTAGAAAACAGAAATTAAACAGATTTTGTTGAAAGGTTATAAAACACAGAGTATTAATTTGTTTCCTTGGTCTGCAGCTACTGTATGATCAGCCGTATATTTCCAGCATTTTCAGATTTTATTAAATGCTCATAAGCTTCTGAATCCACGTGTGATCTGCTTGTTTCCTCATCTGATAACTGTCAGGCTAGCTGCACTTTACTAATTTCTTTTATTTTAACATGGATACAAAATTGGCTGAATGATAGGAAACAGATTAAGGGAGGTTTCTTGGATAGGAGAAAGGGTGATGAGGAGTTCCCCATGTGATAATGTTGTCACTTTAAGAGGTTATCTTGTTCTTTTTTTTGAAGAGGGGTTGTAAGGCAGACGTGCCAAGTTGTCTCTAAGAAAGTAAACAATTTGCAAAGCCTTGGGTTTTTTTTAAAGTTGGAACAATGGAAACAGCCTGGTTGTGGTCAGTTCTCAGGCAGCAGGCTTTCTAGTTCTTTTTCAGTTTTCTTGTTTAGTTTTAAGCAGAAGCCTTTGGGGTCTCAGAAAAGTTGGAAGCTTTCAGGGCATGCCACCTAGCAGCTACTTTCACTGAATTTCCTCTTGACGTTTTGTTCCTCGTGGATTGGAGAACTGCATGTGGGAATCTGTGTCTGAATTTGCCTTTTTGCCAAGGGGTGTGTTTGTGGGATGTTACTATATTGGAACAATTAATTTGCAATCGTCACTGTATCTATTATTCAGTTTAGTTTTCCAATAGTAAGTTATTCTAAATTCATTTTACTTTTGTTTTAAAAATTGTGTTTTGCTTAATTTGAGTAGATTGACCTGTCACATTGCATCTGGAACACAACACTTCACATGTACCTTTCAAATAAGAAAACGTTATGGTCTCGGCTTCTTAAAATATTTTGAGGGGATCTAGTCTGGCCCATAATACCCAGGATCCCTAACCTTAACCCTATTGCAGGTGGAAAGCCCACAAAATCAGTTGAAATGCTGGTTTTACACCCTACCCAGTGTTAATCTGCATTTACTTTGATGAAGAGCAAAATAAGTCAGTCTATAAAACTAGCCCGTGCACCTGACTCACAATTTCCTGATGGTCTGGTCAAGTTAAAATTCTCACATTTCTGTCAGGTTAAGTCCAGAATATTCATACATATTACATATAAAATTGTAGGCTAGAACAAGTAATTTCTCTTACCAGTGTTTGAATCTATGTGGAATGCTTCATTTTCATTCCCACTAAAAATGCTGTAAGTGACTCCATTTGTGTGGTAGTCTTGATTTGTGACAGTCAACACCAGTGTGCCTATACAAAGGAAGAATATTCACTGCTGCAATAAAATGATGGATCATTGAAAGTGGTTCACCAGTATGAATCCTTAGCAATGTGTAATTATATCAAAGAGTGTTAAACAGTGCCTTGCAAATATACCAATGTTAACAAATCCCCTACCTGTCAAAGGGCTCAAAGCAGCCTTTTTTGAGTGGACCAAGAAGTATAGCACTAAGGTTTTCACATAATATAATATTGAATCCAGAATTATGTATGAAACCAGCAAACCTGAAATGTTATGAACATATGCACAAGGAGCAAGAGTTGGCTACTTGACACCTCAAATCTAATCCATCATTCAATAAGTTCATATTGATCTGATTACAGGCCTACCTACTCCTGAAACCTTTTACTCTTTTACTTACCAAGAATCTACTCACCTATGCTTTAAAAATATTCAAGTACTCAGCTTTCATCACCTTTTCAGGAAACCCACAAAACTTTGACAAGAAAAACTCCCCATTGTGGTCTTAATTGATTATTTATTTATTGTCACATGTGCTGAAGTACAGCGAAAAACTGTTTATAAACAGTATAGGCAGATCATAGTAAGCAAAGACGTATAGAACAAAAGATTTAGACAGAGGTATACAGGTTACATTGCACAGGACATCAAAGAGAGATCAACACTGGCAACACCAGCCGTATCTGAGGCTAGAGAGTCCGTTCAATAGTCTAATAACAGCTGAGAAGAAGCTGTCCCTGAAGTGGTGCAAGTGTATCTTTCGCCTGATGGAAGTGGTTGTAGGAGATCATTTCCAGGGTGAAAAGTGTCTTTGATGATGTTGGAAGTCTTTCCGCAGCTTTTTTCAAACAGTGACGTCTAGTTCTAGATTCTCCGACAACTGGAAGCATCCTTCCACTAGATCCCTCAGGATCAACTTCTAAACTCCGACAAATACAAGTCAGTCCATCTAACATTTCTTCAAATTACAGCATTTTCACCCCAGGTATTAAGCTAATATACCTTCTCTGCTTCCTTCCTTAAATAAAGAGACCAATACTGTACACAATATCCCAGAGGTAGCCTCACCAACGCTGTGTATAAGAGAAACATAATCTTCTTACTTTTGTATTCAACTTCCCTCGCAAAAACTAACATTCTATCCCAACCTTTTGTGACTCATGCCTAGGTCACCAGATCTCTCTGCATTTCATAACTTTGAAATGCCTTACATGCTTCTTTTTATTTTTCCTGCCAAAGTGGACAATTTCATAGTTTATCTTATCATGCTCTATTTGTTGATTTGCCTATCCTATAACGGCTTAGCAGCCTCCTTATATCTTTTGTTGCAATCTATCTTGTACTGAGTTGCTTTCTTTACGAAAAGTTGCATGAGAATTACTTTATCATTAAATAAATTGTGCTTGTGCAAAATACAGGAAACTTAATACTGTATTGACCAAGTGTTTGTTACAAATAGTTGCATTTTGATATTGTGCTAAAGCTCCCTCTTGTGACCAAAAATTACTAGGCATTAATACCACGTTCTAGATTAGGGGAGTGCTGGAAAAGCATAGCAGTTCAGGCAGCATTTTTACCTGTTAATACTGCGTTCTAATATGAGCGAAAATAAGGAACAAAAGTCTCAAAAGTAGTACAATTGTTTACCATAACTATATCTTTATATGTATACAGGAATAATAGCCTGAACCTTAACTCACAAAAATAGGTGGAGATAAAAATCTCAAATCCAACTGAATTCACCACTTCTGGCTTTAAATAAAATGGGAAAGGGGCTGGCAGCCAATCTCTTCCAGAAGGCAAGGTGGTCAATTGTAAATTGATGAGACCAATGATTTCTGCTTTAACTTATCTTTTCAGGTTTTTATCCCTGGTTGACTAGGTTTTCAAGAGTGAGTGAAATCAACAGCTGAGGAGACACAAGGAGCTACATTAAATTCATATAATTCCCTGCTTAAAATGACCCATAGCTAGGTTTAGGGTCTGGAACCCCAACTTGCAATGTTTCCACCAGGAGCAACAAAGCACGTACTCCCCGAAGATTGTCTCCTGCAAAACTAGAATCCGGGTTTGTCAATCAGGTTGACTATTCAGTTGTGACCCTAATCAAGATCATTCCAAGATGGTGGCAGTGGGGGAACAACATTCGGGCCCAGCTCCTGAGCTCAGGGTTCTAACACTTCCATTTGCCTTTGTTTTCCCCCTTTCTTTTATTTTTGCTCTTTCTTTCCCATCCCCAGTGGGAGTGGTCTCCTTCCTGGAGCGTTAGCAGTGGTGGGAGTAGTCCTATTCTTGGAAGGGTCAGCAGTGTTGGGGCCAGTTCCATTCCTGTGGGTGTCAGCAGTGACTATTGCAGTCCCTCAGAGTGTTGGCAGTGGTGGGAGTGGTTCCTTCCTGGGGGCGTTGGCACTAGTGAGCTTCTTTGCTGAAATAGTGGTCCCAGGAGGCAGACATGATATAAGCCAGCAGAGGCCCTGGCTGCTCTGGCATGGTGGACCCAATGCCAAGTTTGAGCCCAGTTTGGGACCCAGCAGATTCAGCGATAGCTGCAATTGCCAAGATTTGCTCAGTGCGGAATCATGGCAGCGATGACATCACTGGAGACAAAATGGCGCCTAGGAATGGTGACACATTTCCAGTGTGTCATCCGGCCCCAGCCATCAGCACTGCTCCAAGCCATGGCTGGGGCCGGAGGTGACGGCATTCTGCTGTGGCATCGTGCAGGGTCTCAGGGCACCTGAGTGTTTGCAGACTGAGGGATGGACTTTGTGGCCTTGGTTTTCTGGTGGCTAGGGCTGATGGCAGAGGTGGAGAGTAATCTAGACATTTCCTTTTGTTTTGGCTGTTTCTTTTATTTCTGCTTCTGTTTTTAATCCTGTCTTTTATCTACTAAGATGGCACCAGAGAATGGCAACTTTGTACACTTTCACCGTATGCCTGTACTTGAATACACTTGACAATAAAATGTAAAGCTATCAAAGAAACACAAGTCAAAACTCCAGACCTCGCAGGGAAAGCCAAACTTTTGTCCTAACGTGTGACAAGTTTTTTGGAGCAATTGATCATTTCTCAGTTTATTTTGTATATACAGGAATTTTTATGGTGACTTAAATGGCAAATCACACAAAGCTGGTGAATAGAGATTCTTGCTCCGATGGGCTTGAAGATTCTGGTGCTATATTTAAAATTAACCCAAACATCACTTCCCTTGCTGCAGGCCTACTAGCCAATGAAGAGGGCCCAGACTGGCAGAGAGATTGATGATTTTCACACCCTCACTTCTTTTGAAGAAAATGTAATCCAGATGGCAAGTGAGAACCAAGACCAAATCTGCGTTATTGGAGAGATTCACATGACAGAACCCAGTGAAGATCACTGTTGCGTGCTCTTCTCAGAAGTGCAGCCCCTACCTCACATGCCACCACATTCACAAACTAATAATCTCTCTTGTCTTTCACAAGTCTTTCAGAGGTGGTGAGCTGGCTCCTTGTAGTCCATTTGGTGTAGGTAGACCGACAATGCTGTCATGAAGAGGATTCCAGGATTTTGATCAAGCGACATTTAAGGAATAGCAATGTATTTCTAAGGATGGTATGTGGCTTGGACACCAAGTGGTGGTATTCTCATGTATCTGCTGTCACTGCCCTTCTACATAACAGTGGCCATGGATCTAAAGGGTGCTGCCTAATAATGTTTGGCAAATTTCTATATTAGATGGTGCAGACTGCTGCTACTAAATATCAATGGTGGAGGGAGTGAATATTTGTGAGTGTGGTGCCAATCATGTGATCTAATTTGTCCTGGATGATATCGAGTTGCTTGAGTGTTGTTGGAGCAGTACTCATCCAAACAACTGGGCTATTCTCTCTCACACATTGAACTTGAGCATGGTAGAGGGCGGAGTCAGGAAATGAGTTACTCGCTATAGAATTCCTAGCTTCTAATCTGTTGCTAAGGAGTAATGAATAGATTCCCTTCTATTAGATACATTCATGGACAGATACTTGTATGGCATAAATGTTATTTGCTGTTTGTCAGCTCAAAGCTGGATACTGTCCTGTCCTTGAAGCACTTTGCATGAGCTGCTTCAGTATCCGAGGAGTCGTGAATGGTGCTGAAAATTATGCACATCCCCACATCTGACCTTACGAGCTAGAGAAGGTCATTGATGAAGCAGCTGAAGATGGTTGGGCTGAGGACATCACTTTCATGACTTCATGCCATTGACACTGCCACTGTTAGAGCCATAGTAGACAAACAGGAGGCTGGAAACGCACAGCAAGTCAGGCAGCATCAGGAGGTGGAGAAGTCAATGTTTCACGTATAACCCTTCTTCAGGAATGGAGGTGGAGGTAGGGGGAGCTGCAGATAAACAGAACGGGGTGCAAGGGTTATGGGTGGGGAGAGAGACAGAGTGGTGAGGGATTGATAGGTGAATACAGGTGGTAGGTCGATTGGAGGAAGGAATATGGTTGGTAGCTGGAAGGAGGGGTCAGTTGGAAAGATGGAAGAGAGGATGCAGGGTTGGAAAGAGAGTGGGAGGATGGACGGGAAGGTTATTTGAAATTGGAAAACTCATTGTTGAGTCTTCCAGGCTATAGGCTGCCCAGGCAGAGGATGAGGTGTTGTTCTCCCAATTTACTGTCTGATTCACTGTGGCAATGGAAGAGACTTAGAATAGAGATGCTGGAGGTGGAGTGGGAAGGGAAATGAGTGGGAAGTCAGGTTTGTACTTATGGGCTTGGCTGAGATGCTCAGTGAAACGTGCCCTTAGTTTACATTTTCTCTCACCAATGTAGAGAAGACCACATTGGGCGCACTGGATACAGTAAACTAGATTGGAGGAGAGACAGGTGAATCATTGTCTCACGGGGAAGGACTGTTTGGGGCCCTGGATGCAGGTGAAGGGGGAGGCATGCGGCAGGTTTTGCATCTTTTACGGTTGCAGGGAAAGGTACTAGGAAGGGCTGGGATTGGGGGGGGGGGGGGGGAGTTGGGGGAGGGTAGCATGAACTAGGGAGTGACAAAGGCAGAAGGCAGATAGGGGTAGGGAGGGGACAATGTTCTTGGTGGTGGGGTCTAGTTGGAGTTGGTGGAAGTGTTTGAGGATGATATGTTGGAGGCGTAGATTGGTGGGGTGGAAAGTGAGGACAAGGGGGACTGTATCGTTATTAAGTTTGAACGAGGTGGGGTTTAGAGCAGTAGAGTGGGGAATGGAGAAGGTGCGGTGAAGGGCTGTCTGGATGATAACAGTGGGGAAAGCATGTTGCTTAAAATAGGTGGATATCTGGAATGCTTGGGAGTGAAATGACTCCTCGTCAGAGCATATGTGATGGAGACGGAGGAATTAGGAAAACGGCATGGAATCTTTGCAGGATATAGGGTGGAAGGAGTTGTAGTCCAGGAAGTTATGGGAGTCTGTGGGTTTGTAGTGAATGTCAGTCCATAAACTGTTGCTGGCGATGAAAACGGAGAGGTCAAGGGAGGGGAGGGAGGTGTCTGAGATAGTTGGAATGAATTTAAAATCAGGGTGAAAATTGCTGGCCAAGTCAGTGAACTGCTCCAGTTCAGCCTGGGTGCACTGATGCAGTCATCGACATATCGGCTGAAGAGTTAGGAACAATACCTGCGCGTGTACTGAAGAGGCACTGCTCGACATGGCCGACAAAGAGGTAGGCATAGCTAGGACCCATGCGAGTGCTCAAGGCCACCCTCAGGATTTGGAGGAAATGGGAAGACTTGAAGGAAAAGTTATTGAGAGTGAGGACTAATTTGATGATGTGGAGGAGGGTACTGGTGGAGGAGGACTGGATGGGCCTGTTAGAGAGGGAGAAACTGAGGGCTTGCAGGCCATCCTTATGGGGAATGGACATATATAAGGACTGCACATCCATAGTGATGAAGCGCTGGGGGTCAGGGAACTGGCAGTTTCTGAAGTGTGGAGGCATAGTTGGTGTACCGGTAGTTGGTGGGAAGTGCCTGGACCAAGGGGAAGAGAATAGAGTCAAGGAAAAAAATTAGTTTGGTGGGGCCATTAGTTTACGTTTGGTCACACGATAAAAGAAGACCACATCAGGAGAACCAGATACAGTAAATGAGTTTGGAGGAGAGGCAGGTGAACCTCTGTCTCACCTGGAAAGATTATTTGGAGTCTTCCTACATTGCCGCAGTCATTTCAACTCTTCCTCCCACTCCCTCTCTGACATGACAATCCTCGATCTCCTCCATTGTCACAGTGAATCAGACTGTAAATTGGAGAAACAACACTTCACCTTTCACCTGGGCAGTCTATAGCCTAGAAGACTCAACATTGAGTTCTCCAATTTCAAATAACTTTCCCACCCTTCCCCCAATTCCCTTTCTAGTCACGGCTCCCCTTCCCATCTCTCTGACTGACCCCTCCTTCAAGCTACTGACCGCACTCATTCCTCCTATCGACCTACCAGATCATACCTACCACCTGGATTCACCTATCAGTACCTCACCACTCCACCCCTCTCCCTACCATAACCCTTCCCCCCTTTCTCTTTATCTGCAACTCCCCCTACCCCTATCTCCATTCCTGAAGAAGGTTTACACCTGAAACATTGACTTCTCCATGGTTTGCTGTGTTCTTCCAGCCTCCTGCCTGTCTACTTTGGATTACAGCACCTGCAGTTTTTCTGTGTTTCACTGTTAGAACCTTTATTGATTTTTCATTATTTTTATTTGATTCCTTTGTCAGTTTCGGTTTGGAGCTGTAAATGAGATTGGTGAGCTAAAGATAACTTTTGAAGTGTGGGTAACAACTTGTGCGAAAAAGAGAACAGATCAAACAAACTTTTGCTTTTTTTTGTGAGGCCAGGCCTGGAAGTTAACTACAGGTTGATTCTTTATCAAAGGGTTCTGCAGTCACTTCATCACTGGGGAAGAGTATTATGTTTAAACAGATAGCTAAAGTTGGCTGGGTACCTGGGAGCTGGTTCCAGCAAGTCTGGAAGAGAACTTATGCTCAAGAGATAGATGTTGAATAGTAACTGGGACCTCATATAGGGGTCAGTTCATCTGTCTGGAAGTGGTCAGTGTTTGTGGGTTTTGGACTGTGGTTTCTGTGAATGTCTGTTGATGCTACAGCATGAAGATTTGAAAGCTCCTTGTCTAATCTCCATTATTACGGTCTTGGAAACTCACCAATAGAAGACTAAGTTATGAGTACTACTGTTTTTATCTGAGCGAACTATAAACATTAAAAAAATCAAATAGAAACCATGTGGAACATTCCATTGTGAAAACCACTTAAGTAATTCTGGCCAGTTTGTTATTTTGTTTATCCCTTAGCTGATTTGTTTTGTCTGTCTGCCCTCTTTGTGGATGGGGCTTAAAACAAAGGTGCTTGGGATTAAAACATGGACCAAATTAGATCACTTTACTGTTTAATTTTACTCTGCTGAAGTTACTACATTGTTAATAAATCGCTAAGTCTTTCGACTAAGAGGCAAATAGTGTTTGGGATTGATCATTTGCCAAGTCTGGGATTAGTGATTCAAATGTCTAGTGAGGAACCATTGGGGTCAATTTTAAGGGTGTTTGAAAGCCTTAATTTTACCGTCTTGAGAATACAGAGATAGGAAGGATGGTTTGATTTGGTTCTTTGTCCGTGTGAAAACACTACTCTCTGTTTACTAAGTTCGTGGTTGCATACATGCAAACAATGCCATTCCTATTTGCCAACTTCCCAGTTCCATGTTATTCAGATACTGCCACTCATTGATTTCCCCTTTTGTGTTTCTATACTGCTCATCTATAAGCTGCCCTGTTTGCTATATGCTAGTTCAGTTTAAAGATGGCCTGTGGGACAGGTTCTGTACTTGGAGAAATGACAGTGTAACTGACTGTAATCATCACTTAAAGTTGTATTACTAGAAGGATTACCCCAGTGGATGAAAAAATGTAACCTGCAAACTATATCCCATATTGCTTTTGCTGTTGTGTTTCTGAAGCATCAGAATTCTCAACTGGGTACAAATTATTTGGGAAGGACAAGTCAATTCAAACAAATTGTGATATTAATGAGATGCAAATACATGCAATTAGTCCTCTTGCCACCTGCTGTCAAGATGTCACTCTGTCACCTAAAGGGGAAGACCTTAATCGCTAAAGTATCTTGATGTCAACAATTTTATTTTTCACCTCCTGCCCGATTAAGTTGGTCTGCTTGTCATTCTTGTCATTACGTTAAGAACTTGAAAATCTCACCCTTCCTTCCTGTATCTAACCTGTCAAAAAATGATTACACTTCAATGCGATGACCTTTCAGTCTTCTAAATCCTTGAGAATATAGGCTCAGTCTCCACTATCTTTCCTCATACGATAATCCCACTATGTTCGGGATCAGACAGGTAAACTTTGCATAATTTCTACAGCAAGTATACCCTTCCATAGGGAAGGATATCAAATCTATACTCCAGATGTGGTTTCACCAAGGTTCTATATAATTACAGTATGCTTGTATTCAAATCTGTTTGCACTAAAGATAAACTTAGCATTTGCTTTTTTAATTGGTTGTTGCATCTGAATGTTAACTAATGAACAACACCAGCTTCCATTGGACATCAACACTTCCCAATCTCTCACCATTTAAGAAATATTCTGCATTTGTGCTTTTCTTTCCAAGGTGGATAGCTTCACATTTTTCCACATTATATTCCATTTGCCACAGACTAGCCCACTCGTTGAGCCTGTTAAAATCATCTTGAAGCATCCCTGCATTCTCCTCACAACTCACATTCCCAAATTATTTTGTGTCAGCAGCAAACTGGAAATATTATATTTGATCCCTCATTCCAATCATTGATATAGACTATGAACACATGGGACCCAAGCAATGATCCTCGCAAACCCACTGGACAGAGTGTGGCAAGCGAAGAATGACCCATTTATTGCAATTCATTATTTTCTGTCCATTAACCAATTCTCAATCCATATAAATTTATTAACCATATCTCATTTGTTCAAATTCTGCTTACCGTTCTTCTACGTATCACCTTACCAAAATCCTTCTGAACTCCAAACTTATCATCTTTTTTCCTTTATCTATTTCATTAATCACATTCTCAAAAACTTTAGCAGGTTTGTCAAAAGTGAATTCCTTTTCATAAATCCATATTGACTGCCATAATTTTCCAAGCGTTAAATTATAAAATTATTTACAGAAGATTCTAGCACTTTCTTGTTTAGAGAACAGACTAACACGTCTCTTCACTTCCTTAAATCATTTTTTTTTAAATAGTTGGTTTACATTTAAAACCTTGCAGAATTCAGGAACAATACCAGAATCTATAGAATTTATGAAGGCAATCACCAACATATCAACAGTCACAAGAGAAACTTTTTTCAACAATCTAAATAGATGATTTAACAGACAATATAAACATTTTCTTCATTATCACTGTATTTCAGCTAAGGCCACATGCAAACGTGATGAGTCTTTGGCTCATGATACCAAACAACATTTGGACAGAAGGCAAACATTCTTTTTGGTACATGTCTGACAATTATCATTATTTCTGGCACAAATTGGAAGTGACACTTTGTGAGCTATCTTATGCAGCCAGGTATCACAACCTCAGCTATTCTGAAGAGAATCATGTAAAAAACATTGAGGCCGTCATGACAACAGCACATTTAGGGTTATAGAGTCATAGAGATGTACAGCACGGAAACAGACCCTTCGGTCCAACCCGCCATGCCGACCAGATATCCCAGCCCAATCTAGTCCCATCTGCCAGCACCCAGCCCATATCCCTCCAAACCCTTCCTATTCATATACCCATCCAAATGCCTTTTAAATGTTGCAATTGTACCAGCCTTCACCACTTCCTCTGGCAGCTCATTCCATACATGTACCACCCTCTTTGTGAAAAAGTTGTCCCTTAGGTCCCTTTTATATCTTTTTCCCTCTCACTCTAAACCTATGCCCTCTGGTTCTGGACTTGCCCATTCCAGAGAAAAGACTGTATCTATTTATCTTATCGATGTTCCTCATGATTTTATAAACCTCTATGAGGTCACTCCTTAGTCCTCGACGCTCCAGAGAAAACAGCCCCAGCCTATTCAGCCTCTCTCTCGAGCTCAAATCCTCCAACCCTGGCAACATCCTTGTAAATCTTTCCTGAACCCTTTCAGGTTTCACAACATCCTTCCAATAGGAAAGAGATCAGAATTGCAAGCAATATTCCAAAAACAGCCTAACAACATCCTGTACAGCTGCGACATGACCTCCCAACACGTGTACTCAATACTCTGACCAATAAAGGAAAGCATACCAAACACATTCTTCACTATCCTATCTACCTGCGAGACTACTTTCAAGGAGATATGAACCTGCATTCCAAGGTATCTTTGTTCCGCAACACTCCCAGGGACCTTACCATTAAGCTAAGATTTGCTTTCCCAAAACGCAGCACCTCGCATTTACCTGAATTAAACTCCATCTGCCACCTCTCAGCCCATTGGCCCATCTGATCAAGATCCCATTGTAGTCCGAGGTAATCTTCTTCACTGTCCACTACATCTCCAATTTTGGTGTCATCTGCAAACTAACTGTACCTCTTATGCTCGCATCCAAATCATTTATGTAAATGACAAAAAGTAGAGGACCCAGCACCGATCTTTGTGGCACTCCACTGGTCACAGGCCTCCAGTCTGAAAAACAACTCTCCACCACCACCCTCTGTCTTCTACCTTTGAGCCATTTCTGTATCCAAATGGCTAGTTCTCCCTTTATTCTTTGAGATCTAACCTTGCCAACCAGTCTCCCGGGGGAACCTTGTCGAATGCCTTACTGAAGTCCATATAGACTACATCTACTGCTCTGTCCTCATCAATCCTCTTTGTTACTTCTTCAAAAAACTCAATCAATTTTGCGAGACATGATTTCCCATGCACAAAACCGTATAGACTAGCCCTAATCAGTCCTTGCCTTTCCAAGTACATGTATATCCTGTCCCTCAGGATTCCCTCCAACAACCTGTCCACCATCAACGTCAGGCTCACTGGACTATACTTCCCTGGCTTGTCTTTACCATCCTTCTTATACAGTGGCACCACATTAGCTAACCTCCAGTCTTCCGGCACATCACCTGTGACTATCTATGATACAAATATCTCAGCAAGTGGCCCAGCAACCATTTCTCTAGCTTCCCACAGAGTTCTAGAGAACACCTGATCAGGTCCTGGGGATTTATCCACCTTTATGCGTTTCAAAACATCCAACACTTCCTCCTCTGTAATATGGACATTTTGCAAGGTGTCGCCATCTAATTCGCTACTTTCTATATCTTCCATAACCTTTTCCACAGTAAATACTGATGCAAAATACTCGTTTAATATCTCCCCCATTCTTTGCGGCTCCACACAAAGGCTGCCTTGCTGATCTTTGAGGGACCCTATTCTCTCCTTACTTATTCTTTTGTCCTTAATGTATTTGTAAAAGCTCTTTGGATTCTCCTTAACTCTATTTGCCAAAGTTATTTCATGTCCCATTTTTGCCCTCCTGATTTTCCTCTTAAGTATACTCCTACTGCTTTTATACTTTTCTAAGGATTCACTCCGTCTATCCTGTCTATACCTTACATATACTTCCTTCTTTTTCTTAACCCTCAATTTCTTTAGTATCCAGCATTCCCTACATCTACCAGCCTTTCCTTTTACCCGAACAGAATATACTTTCTCTGGATTCTCGTTACCTAATTTTTTTTCCCCCAAAGTTCCAAAACAATGCAACAGCATATAAGACAGTAATTGCTGCTCCTGGAATTCGAGGAAATCACTTCCAACACCTAAAATACCTCAAAAGAAGGAGCAGCTCTTACAGCCAGAAATTTTACCTGTCCTCCATCTTGGATTACCCACAATCCAATCAAAGGATATGGAAGATAAAGACTGTAGGGAAATAGATGGTGACATTTTGCAAAATGTCCATATTACAGAGGAGGAAGTATTGGATGTTTTGAAACGCATAAAAGTGGATAAATCCCCAGGACCTGATCAGGTGTACTCTAGAACTCAGTGGGAAGCTAGAGAAGTGATTGCTGGGCCTCTTGCTGAGATATTTGTATCATAGATAGTCACAGGTGAGGTGCCGGAAGACTGGAGGTTGGATTACGTGGTGCCACTATTTAAGAAAGGCGGTAAGGACAAGCCAGGGAAGTATAGACCAGTGAGCCTGACATCGGTGGTGGGCAAGTTGTTGGAGGGAATCCTGAGGGACAGGATGTACATGTATTTGGAAAGGCAAGGACTGATTCAGGATAATCAACATGGCTTTGTGCATGAGAAATCATGTCTCACAAACCTGATTGAATTTTTTGATGAAGTAACAAAGAGGATTGATGAGGGCAGAGTAGTAGATGTGATCTATATGGACTTTAGTAAGGCGTTCGACAAGGTTCCCCATGGGAGACTGATTAGCAAGGTTAGATCGCATGGAATACAGGGAGAACTAGCCATTTGGATACAGAACTGGCTCAAAGGTAAAAGACAGAGGGTGGTGGTGGAAGGTTGTTTTTCAGACTGGAGGCTTGTGACCAGTGGAATGCCACAAGGATCGGTGCTGGGCCCTCTACTTTTTGTCATTTACATAAATGATTTGGATGCGAGCATAAGAGGTAGTTAGTAAGTTTGCAGATGACACCAAAATTGGAGGTGTAGTGGACAGTGAAGAGGGTTACCTCAGATTACAACAGGATCTGGACCAGATGGGCAAATGGGCTGAGAAGTGGCAGGTGGAGTTTAATTCAGATAAATGCGAGGTGCTGCATTTTGGGAAAGCAAATCTTAGCTGGACTTATACACTTAATGATAAGGTCCTAGGGAGTGTTGCTGAACAAAGAGACCTGGGAGTGCAGGTTCATAGCTCCTTGAAAGTGGAGTCGCAGGTAGATAGGATAGTGAAGAAGGTGTTTGGTATGCTTTCCTTTATTGGTCAGAGCATTGAGTACAGGAGTTGGGAAGTCATGTTGCGGCTGTACAGGACATTGGTTAGGTCACTGTTGGAACATTGCGTGCAATTCTGGTCTCCTTCCTATCGGAAAGATGTTGTGAAACTTGAAAGGGTTCAGAAAAGATTTACAAGGATGTTGCTAGGGTTGGAGGATCTGAGCTAAAGGAGTGGCTGAACAGGCTGGGGCTGTTTTCCCTGGAGCGTCAGAGGCTGAGGGGTGAGCTTATAGAGGTTTACAAAATTATGAGGGGCATGGATAGGATAAATAGGCAAAGTCTTTTCCCTGGGGTAGGGGAGTCCAGAACTAGAGGGCATAGGTTAGGGTGAGAGGGGAAACATATAAAAGAGACCTAAGGGGCAACTTTTTCACACAGAGGGTGGTACGTGTATGGAATGAGCTGCCAGAGGATGTGGTGGAGGCTAGTACAATTGCAACATTCAAGAGGCATTTGGATGGGTTTATGAATAGGAACGGTTTAGAGGGATATGGGCCGGTTGCTGGCAGGTGGGACTGGCAGTTGGGATATCTGGTTGGCATGGACGGGTTGGACCGAAGGGTCTGTTTCCATGCTGTACATCTCTATGACTCTATGATTTCTGAAGGCTTCCCATTTTCCAGCTGTCCCTTTACCTGCGAACATCTTCCCCCAATCAGCTTTTGAAAGTTCTTGCCTAATACCATCAAAATTGGCCTTTCTCCAATTTAGAACTTCAACTTTTAGATCTGGTCTATCCGTTACCATGACTATTTTAAATCTAATAGAATTATAAACATGGGAATGGGAATTGTATAACTATAAGATAGACTACCCTTACTGATGCAATTGAGTCACAAAATGATAAGGTAGCTACTCACCGGGTTTGATGTTTTCAGCAACTGTAATCTCATACATATTACGACTAAACCAAGTTCTTCCTTTTTCTACTTGCCAATGTATAAGCACAAGCGCAGTTGACAATCTAACTGGGTTACCCTGGTCTACTGCAACCACGGACAAATTATTTCTGCCAAAGTGACCTTCGGATGGTGATGTTTTCAGGTAAATGTCACCCGTAGTATTATTCACTGCAAATAATGAATCATGTTCCAAAATCTGGAAAGTGACAGTGCCGTTTTGTCCCAAATCCTTATCGTCAGCTTTCACAGTGGCAATAACTTGGTTGATCTGAGTGTTCACAGTAATGTATGCAATGACTGGATTTTGTTTAAAAATAGGGAAATTGTCATTTGCATCTTCAATATGTATCATTACGTTAACTGTAGTACTTCTTGGATTTTGAATGCTGTTATCATTTGCCACTGCGCGGAAGGCATATTGTGACTTAGTCTCTCTATCCAATTGATTTGTTGTCACGATGATGCCAGTATTACTGTTAATAGTAAATACTCCAAATGTATCATCAATTAGAGAGTATGCAATTTCTCCATTGAAGCCATCATCCTTGTCACTAGCAATCAGCTGATAAACACTTGACCCAACAGGAACATCTTCGTTCACAAAAATATGGTAATACATTTTTTCAAACACTGGACTATTATCATTTTCATCCAAGATAATAATCCAAATTTCTGCCCGAGAGGTTCTTTGTGGATTACCAAGGTCATGAGCTTCTATGGTAAGGAAACAATTATTAAATTCTTCTCTGTCCAAACCTTTAATTGTAGCAAGTGTTCCAGAATCAGAATCAATTTTGAATGTATTGGTAAAATTACCACCTGCGAAAAAAGGCACAGTTTCATAAATCGGATGACCATATATCAGTCTGTCTATTGCAAACCTTTAAAATCCATGGTGTCCTTTTAACTACCAATAGTCAGTGCTAACTGGGTAAAAGAAATTGTGGCCCCAGAAGTGGGCGGCATGATATACCACTGTATCCTCAAAAGTCCATTTGTTTCTGACATAAAGGATCTTTCAATATGCAAATTAGACTGCTATTTTAGATTGAAACTGGTCAGAAAATGTCGAGTGCACTTTCAGTTACATGGAACACAGTACCAAAGCGGCTCTGAGAAGGTAAGTTTGAAAGTAATTTTAAGAGCTTCAGAGTAGCACCCCAGGATTAACCCTCAGACTTGGCATCCCTCTCTACATAAATTCCAGTCCACACACCTAAAGTTATGGGACACCAATTTAGCATCCACATTTCACTGTCTTATTCAAACTAAAACCTTAGTATCAATGGTGTGAGGGCCTATCTGCACAGGCATGGGCAAGTGGCAAGTGTCAGTCTACCACCAAAATTGATCTCTAAAATCCATTCTTAGAATATATAAATAAATGAACGTGTTGATGAAGGCCAAGAACCATGAAGTCATTGGACCTGTTGTATTTGAAAAATTTTGTTGAACTTATTGTAGTTGGTTGATAACAGGAATTCAGAAAATCACGAGTGCAGGCATTTTCAAAAGGCCTAAGTTGTCTCACTGAAAACTAGTGCTGAAAATGTGTTGCTGGAAAAGCGCAGCAGGTCAGGCAGCATCCAAGGAACAGGAGAATAAGGGTTTATGCCCGAAACGTCGATTCTCCTGTTCCTTGGATGCTGTCTGACCTGCTGCGCTTTGCCAGCAACACATTTTCAGCTCTGATCTCCAGCATCTACAGTCCTCACTTTCTCCTCACTGAAAACTAGTTACAAACAACTCAGATGAACAGCAAAGAGGACCTTAAAATATTTAAGGAACTTGGTGGAAGAACCACAGCAATATTGTAAGGATAGTGTGAACATCATTTTCAATATTATCTGAGGATTCTGAGGTTCCTTTATCAAAAGAATGGTCAATAATCAGGACAATGCATGCTGTGTTTTCTTTCCATTCTTCAATAACCTAATCATTGTAGAATTCACGTGTACATTTATAAAAATAGCCATCTCAGCTTACCAATGATTTCATATCTAACAAGTCCATTTTTCCCAGCATCCTTGTCCAAAGCTGTGAGTGCATAAATTATTCCTGGATCCATATTCTCTGAAATATGCAGCTCATGTAAATGAGGCATGAATTCAGGCTGGTGGTCATTTTCATCCAGCACAGTCACCATGACTGCACTTGTGTCAGACAGAGATGGGGTCCCACTGTCTCGGACCAAAACTACATGTAAAATAGATAGCAAAGGTTTTCAAGAAACTGCACCAGCTACCTAAATATCCATGTTTCTTTGGTTGATTAAAAATATTCATAGTAACATAGTAAGATTTAATACAATATTACAAAAAGATTAAATATGTGAAATAAATTTTCATGTGACTTTCAAACAAGTTAATTTCTGTTTTGAAAAGTTATGAGCAACTTCTCGTGCTTCTCCTAAATTTACTTTCACAACTAATTTAAGCAGAGAATATTTTATACATATTTGTAAATTCCATTTTATATTAGATATAAGAGGAAATGGTCTAATTGGCAAACACTAATTGCAGAACTTCCTACCTTTAATCACAAAATATTCTTGTATTTCTCTATCCAGTATTTGTGTTGTGGTGATGATGCCAGTCTGAGGGTTTATTTTGAATGTATCATATCCAGATCCTGGTAAAATCTCATAAATGAGTGCAGAATTTAGATCTGGAAATTTTTTTAAAAATAGCAGTTTTAGAATGTTTGTTAACACTTTATGAATTGATAAGTTTAAATAGATCAGATCAACTAAATAAAAGAAATTTAAGCTCCCCTTACAACAGCAGGACACCTATCTTTGGTTTATATATTTCCAACTCATTGTTGATTTACTACATTTCCAAAATACCACTCTTAACATGCAGCATTGGCATCATGAGAGGAATTTTAACTTGCTAAGCCAAGTGAATTTGGGTAGGTGTGTTAAAAAAAATGTAAAAGCTCAAATTTGAATCCAATTTCCCCATTTCTGGTTTAAAATGAGGTGGGAAGCTTACCTCTTCTCTGGAGACGAGTTCATCATTTAAATATTTTAATGAGACGTATTGCTTCAGAATGTGTCTTCATTTTGAACTTGATCCAGCTGATGGTGTTTCCAAATATTAAAGCATAGCTCAGAGAGAGAACGACTGTAATGTGCAGGAGCTAAGTGCCTTGACAAAATTGCTTGTGAGTCAGCAGCAGCAGGAACCTTTCACTCCTGAATCCCAAACTAACCTTTCTCCTTCCCAATATCAGACCACATCCATGATCACCAAGCACAGAAATAACCAGTGAAGTCTTGATCTTTGGCCCCAGGAATCTTACTAATTCCTGGCAATAAACCCCATTCCTACAAGCTGCTCTATTCCCAATAATCACCTCATTCCAACTCTCCCATCATCTCTAAGCATCACAATGTTACCTGCCCCGGGGTTGTCACCTCTTCTACACATTTCTATGTCTGAGAACGGAACATTTTCAAGTTAGCTAGTAGTCAGGAATAGGGTCATCAGGATCAGAGGCGGCCTATGCTTTTTCCAACCATTTTTAATGATTTCGATGAAGAAACCAAGTATAATATATTCATGTTTTCAGACGATACAAAACTAGGGGAATGTAACCTGTGGGGAGGATATAAAGAGTCTGCAAAGAGATATAGACAGAATATGCGAGAGTGCAAGGTCACTCACGTTGATCAGAAGAATAGAAAGTCTAGATTAGAGTGGTGCTGGAAAAGCACAGCAGGTCAGGCAGCATCCGAGGAGCAAGAAATTCGACGTTTCAGGCAAAAGCCCTTCATCAGGTATGATTCCAACATTTAAGAAGCATTTGGATGGGTATATGAATAGGAAGGGTTTGGAGGGATATGGGCCAGGTGCTGGCAGGTGGGACTAGATTGGGTTGGGATATCTGGTTGGCATGGACGGGTTGAACCGAAGGGTCTGTTTCCATGCTGTACATCTCTATGAGTGGCCAGTGTTTACTTAGCATAACATCACTGAACAACCATTTCAAGCCAGGAACCAATATGGTGAATCTTAGCTGTACTGTCTCCCTGTCTAGCCATTCTTAGATATAAATATTGAAGTTAAATTTGGGAGCAAAGAGAAAATTCCTGTTCCTTCTGGTTCATAATACATTTACCTCACGGATGCACCTTGTGTTGCCTTCTGATTCCTAAGTCACTGGAAACCCAGCCTTTAAGGGTTACAAGTAGAATTCTTTAAAATCAAGTCATGATACTGTTTGTGACCAGTATGCTTCCTGAGAAAAACTGATTGGGGTTGGGTTTGAGACTGTCAGAATTTTTTATCTCCAGCTTGTATCAGAACCCAATTTGCAAAGCAAACATGTCTCTCCCATTTGTTTTGGTTGAAAATGCTTTGCATTCAAAGGTTAAAACTCATACAACACCATGTTATAGTCTAACTGATTTATGTGAAAGTACAAGCTTTCGGAGAGCTGCTCCTTCGTCATGTAGTTAGTTGGGAAGGATCATAAGACACAGGATTTATAGTAAAAGATCAAAGTATCATACAACTGATGTGGTGTATTGAACAAACCTAGACTGCTGTTAAATCTTTAATCACTTAGAATGGGAAGGCAGGATTTGATTGATTAATTTGTAAATCCCAGAATTTCTTTCAAGTCACAGTCCCAAGACAACTTAAAGTTTTATCAGTATAAAAAATGAGAAAGGTGATTAAAGATTAGGTTAGAGTCTGTCTGTATCCTAACCTTGAGTCAGACTGGTTCTATTTCCAAAGTAGCAATTTAAAAATGTCACATGGACTTTATACAGATTGTGTGCTTTTTGTACAAAATAGAATGTATATGCAAATACAAATCTGCAAATGTAAATTTGCCCCACAGATTTATAGGCATGTGTGTGTGTGTGTGTGTGTGTGAGGGAGAGAGTGTATGTGTGTGTGTGAGACAGAGAGAGGGAGAGAGTGTGTGTGTGCGTGCATGCTTGATAGACTGTGTGCGCGAGTGTGACGGAGCTTATACCTGTGACAGGGTGTACGTGTGTGTATGAGAAAGGGTCTGTGTATGTGTGCTTGTGTGAGAGTGTGTATATGAGTGTATTTGTATTGGGGTCACCTGTAGGGTGACATGAATCCAAGATCCCAGTTGAGGTCCTCCTCTTGGTACCAAACTTGGCTATCAGCATCTGCTTGGTGGCTCTGCATTGTTGCATATCCCAAAATTTGCCTTGGAGGACAGTCATGGGTTCAATTCCTGCAATGGCTGAGGTTACCATGAAGGACCCTCCTTCTCAACCTTTCCTCTCACCTAAGATCATATGACCCTCAGGATAAATGATCACCAGTCATCACGCTCTAACAAGAGAGCAGCTCCGTAGTCCAGTACAACTGTGGTGACTTTACTTTGGGGATTGGTTAGCTCAGTTGGCCGGAAAGCTGGGTTAAAAAATTAGGTCTGCAGATGCTGGAGATCACAGTTGAAAATGTGTTGCTGGTTAAAGCACAGCAGGTTAGGCAGCATCCAAGGAATAGGAAATTCGACGTTTCGGGCATAGGCCCTTCATCAGGAATGAGGAGAGTGTGCCAAGCAGGCTAAGATAAAAGGTAGGGAGGAGGGACTTGGGGGAGGGGCGATGGAGATGTGATAGGTGGAAGGAGGTCAAGGTGAGGGTGATAGGCCGGAGTGGGGTGGGGGCGGAGAGGTCAGGAAGAAGATTGCAGGTTAGGAAGGCGGTGCTGAGTTGAGGGTACCGACTGAGACAAGGTGGGGGGGAGGGAATATGAGGAAACTGGAGAAATCTGAGTTCAATCCTTGTGGTTGGAGGGTTCCCAGGCGGAAGTTGAGGCGCTCCTCCTCCAGCCGTCGTGTTGTTATGTTCTGCCGGTGGAGGAGTCCAAGGACCTGCATGTCCTCGGTGGAGTGGGAGGGAGAGTTAAAGTGTTGAGCCACGGGGTGGTTGGGTTGGTTGGTCCGGGCGTCCCTGAGGTGTTCTCTGAAGCGTTCCGCAAGTAAGCGGCCCGTCTCCCCAATATAGAGGAGGCCACATCGGGTGCAGCGGATGCAATAGATGATGTGTGTGGAGGTACAGGTGAACTTGTGGCGGATATGGAAGGATCCCTTGGGGCCTTGGAGGGAAGTGAGGGAGGAGGTGTGGGCGCAAGTTTTACATTTCCTGCGGTTGCAGAGGAAGGTGCCGGGAGTGGAGATTGGGTTGGTGGGGGGTGTGGACCTGACGAGGGAGTCACGAAGGGAGTGGTCTTTGCGGAACACTGATAGGGGAGGGGAGGGAAATATATCCCTGGTGGTGGGGTCCGTTTGGAGGTGGCGGAAATGACGGCGGATGATACGTTGTATACGGAGGTTGGTGGGGTGGTAGGTGAGAACCAGTGGGGTTCTATCTTGGTGGCGGTTGGAGGAGCGGGGCTCAAGGGCAGAGGAGCGGGAAGTGGAGGAGATGCGGTGGAGGGCATCGTCGATCACGTCTGGGGGGAATCTGCGGTCCTTGAAGAAGGAGGCCATCTGGGCTGTGCGGTGTTGGAACTGGTCCTCCTGGGAGCAGATGTGGCGGAGACGAAGGAATTGGGAATATGGGATGGAGTTTTTACAGGGGACAGGGTGGGAGGAGGTGTAGTCCAGGTAGCTGTGGGAGTCAGTCGGTTTATAGTAGATGTCTGTGTTGAGTCGGTCACCCGAGATAGAAATGGAAAGGTCTAGGAAGGGGAGGGAGGAGTCTGAGACAGTCCAGGTGAATTTGAGGTCGGGATGGAAGGTGTTAGTAAAGTTGATGAACTGTTCAACCTCCTCGTGGGAGCACGAGGCAGCGCCGATACAGTCATCGATGTAGCGGAGGAAAAGGTGGGGGGGTGGTGCCAGTGTAGTTGCGGAAGATGGACTGTTCCACATATCCTACGAAGAGACAGGCATAGCTGGGGCCCATGCGGGTGCCCATGGCAACTCCTTTAGTTTGGAGGAAGTGGGAGGATTGAAAAGAGAAGTTATTCAGGTTGAGGACCAGTTCAGTCAGTCGAAGGAGGGTGTCAGTGGAAGGGTACTGGTTGGTGTGGTGGGAAAGGAAGAAGCGGAGGGCTTTGAGTCCTTCGTGATGGGGGATGGAGGTGTACAGGGACTGGATGTCCATCGTGAAAATAGGGCGTTGGGGACCGGGGAAGCGAAAATCCTGGAGGAGGTGGAGGGCGTGGGTGGTGTCCCGAACGTAGGTGGGGAGTTCTTGGACTAAAGGGGACAGAACCGTGTCGAGGTATGCGGAGATGAGTTCGGTGGGGCAGGAGCAGGCTGAGACAATGGGTTGGCCGGGGCAGTCAGGTTTGTGGATTGTGGGCAGGAGGTAGAAACGGGCGGTGCGGGGTTGTGGGACTATGAGGTTGGAGGCGGTGGATGGGAGATCCCCTGAGGTGGCGGTGGATGGGAGATCCCCTGAGGTAGGCGGTAGATGGAAGAGCCCCTGAGGTAAGCTGGGTTGCAATGCAGAGTGACACTACTAGCATGCGTCCAATTCCTACACTGGCTGAGGTTACTATGAAAGACTCTCCTTTTTGATCTCTTCCACTGTCCAAGGCATGGTGACCCTCAGGTTAAATCACTACCAGTTGTCTCTCTCTTCTGAGTGAGTGGCCCTAGGATCCAGCAGGAATATGATAACTTTTATTGATCAACCCTTATTGCGCATAGTACATTTAACAAATCGACCAGTGTTGTGGGTCTGGAATCACTGGAAGACCAGTAAGAATGACAGATTTCCTTCCCTAAATAACATAATTTATCCAGATAGGTTTTTACAACAATTGACAGTGGTTGATGGCCTTCGCTAATTTCAGATTTTTAATGAATTCAAAAATGTCATTTTCCTTCTGGTGGGCTTCAAACCCATGTTCCTAGAACATCAGCCCGGGGTTCCAGATCACTGGTCCAATGATGTTATCATTACTTTCCCATATTGCCTTAAACAATTTGTTATTTTCATTTTGAATTATTTGCCCTCCAGCTAAACAAAAAAAGGATTAAAACTAGAATGCCAGATATCTACCTGAATCTCCATCGAAAGCTTCAACCTTGACAACATGTGCATCCACATTAAGATTTTCAGGGACTCCAACTTCATAGACAGAATCTTGGAACTTTGGTGCTTCATCATTGACGTCAACAACAACCACCATCAGAATCTGTGTTGAGGACTGAATAGGAAATCCATTGTCCCATCCTGAAATTGTGAGGATATAGGATTTTTGTATTTCATGGTCTAAGTGAGAGACCAATGTCAGCAAACCTATTAAAATACACAGGATAAAATAGAAGTTTTCTTCATCACTGTTGACACATATCACAGTTCAGCAAAATTCAATGACAAACTAGTTTTAGTACCTGATGATTCATCAAGTTTGAAAGTGTTGTCTTCATTCCCTGAGATGATAGCATATAAAATTCTTCCATTTTCACCTGAATCTGCGTCATATGCAATAATATGATGGACAAGATACCCCACTTCCTCATCTTCCATTACATAGGAAACATTTTCTGATAAAAATACAGGTTTGTTATCATTTACATCCAAGACAATAATCTGAGCTGTCACAGAGCCTACCTTGCGTTCATTTACATTTAATGCTTGATCCATTGCTGTTATTGTTAGAAGAAATGTTTTGGTTATTTCATGGTCAACTGGCAATGTTGTATTTAAGCAACCTTGATAGGGATCTATGTAAAAAGGATTTTCTGTGGAACTCCAGGACATAACAGAATATCGGAGATCACTATTTGGTCTACTTCCATCATGATCTTTTGCATTAAATATGTGAACAAGAGAACCGACTGGAAGATTTTCTTCAATTCCAATCACAACAACGTCATCTTTAAACCATGGTGAGTGATCATTTTGGTCTTCTATTTTAATACTGACAAAAATAGAAATGTTCCTTGAAAGGATGTGGCTATTATCTTCTTCGATAACCTTTAGCAAATAATGAGGAATTTCTTCATAGTCTAGTTCATTGCTTTGATACAATTCTCCTGTCATTCTGTCAATTTCAAATGGAAAGTGGTCATCATCTTCATCGATGTAGTAATGTATTCTCTGGCTGGTCAGCAAATGTTGATCATAGGAACTGATGGAACCCACAACTTTTCCAGGTCTTAAACCTTCAGGTATGGTAAAATATATTTGGTTATTGTGAATGGTCAGTTTTTCTATGACTCTAGGGATAACCTGAAAAAAGGTCCAACAATATGGATTAACTTATTCTGTTTCTCATAAAATAATTTGAATTTTAAACGCTTAAGTCACTCTAGAGATTTTACATTTTTAGTCATCAAATTTCATCATAAAACCATTTATACATATCATGTAATTCTCAAAACATTTTTGCAGAGCATTTAGTTTGCCATAAATGCAACAGAACGGAGGCACACTTTCCAAAGTTCCAAAGCAGAAAATTATTTGTCTATCAAACAATAAATTAAAATTTATTTCATATAATACCTAGCCTTTGAATTTCTGTACCTGTATGTTAATTTCTGCAATCTGTTGAAGAGGAGGGCTTCCTGCATCACTTGCCATCACTACAATTTTATGATGTGATATATAATTGTACATGAAAACCTTGGCCGTTCTCAGTTCTCCAGTTTTGGCATCAATTTTGAAGCTATTTGAATAATTTTCTATAATTAGAACGCACTAAAGTGAGAACTTAAAAAAAGCTGTGTGGACTATTCAATTACATATTTCATTATTGATGTTAACAAACAAAATTGAGTGAGGTTCTCAAATATCAGAGTACCTCTTAGGAATTTTCATCAACACAAATCAATTCATTGTTATGTGATCTTGATGTCTTGATGATGGATAGATTGACATGTCTGTATTCTCATTTATACAATTAAATTGTTAGAAGTTGATCATACAGTACTTATTAATGCCTAGTGTTCATGGTTGACATTTCAAAAATGCTAAAATTTGCTGACCAAGGTGTGAAATTTAAAAAATCATACAGCAGCTTCAATGCCAAGTGTACAAATAAAATGATAACCAATAATATTTAAACGCCAATGCAACATCTGCTATTAACTTGTTAAAATTAGTTCAATGCAATAAAAACAAGCAAAATACAATTCAATTGACTACGCAAGATATTTTTCTCAAGCTTTCTTACCTAATATAGAAAAAGAAACAGTACCATTTTTTCCAACATCTGGATCCTTAGCAATTAAGGTAGTCAAAAATGTGCCTTCAGGTTGAGCGACCAAAACCTGTCATTTCAATAAATACATGATTCATAACTGATATTACACACAAGTAATTACTCGTGTAGTAGAAAATATTTAGCAATGCTAAATATAAATAGCCTGAAAAAGCTGAGAAATTGCAGCATAACAATGATATATTATCAGGAATATTATTAAGCGATACAAAATTCCAGCAATTTGAGAAATAACTGAAGTATACTATGTGTTATCACCCTCTAGAAAATGCTGAACCACTCCTGTTCCCCACCCCCCCCCCCACTTCACTACCAGCCTAGGCAAGCTGTTAGCTCATTTTTGATTAACATGTCTCTATTATAGTTGGTGGCAAATGACAATTTGCTGTATTTAGGTTATCGGCAGCCAGATAAATTAAAAATAATTTATGAACTAGTAGAAGATGAATTAGCAATCGCATCATTTAATGCCAATAAGCATTCGCAGACTTGGGAGTCCAACAAAGTCTCCAATGAAGCAATGGAGACCTATCACTGGCTTGTGGAAATTACTCAACGTATTCATGCCTAAATCTCTCATACTTCAGAATTTATTCCTGTTAGTTTTGCAATTCCACACACTTGCCATATCTAAGGGCAAATATTTTCAGGGAACAATAGTTTCCTAAAACAAAGCAAAAAACATTTCAATGTTCTATCTACTAAGCACTCACTGTTCATGATCATATTGACTAACTGGTGAAGCTGTGGACTCATTGTTTGAAAAACCTTTTTCTCGAAACTGATTCTTTTAAGTCAGGTGCTACAAACCTCTTATATCAGCCAAGAACCTGTCAGTACTCTCATTCAACAGGTAACAGATTCTGCATTTTTCAAAGTACCGGACTTCAGAATACACGTCTCTCATGCAAAGCAAAGGAACATATTTATCAACCTTCCCAAGGCAGCTATTTTCCCTGGGAGTAGGAAGCTACCAATGAGATGCAATCACTTAGAAATTATTTATGTCTGAAACATAAAACATAAGATAAAGGGGTACATATTTCAGCTCTTCGAGCCAGATGTGACTTTCAATACGATTACGGCTAATTATTTTGCCTCAATGACACTTGCCTGCATCCCTTTCATAACCCTTGATTCTCTAAGACATCAAGAACTTATCTGTCTTGGTCCTGAATATACTCAATGATGGTGCATTCACAATTCATTACGGCAGGAAAATCCAAAGATTTACAACTATCTGAATAAAGAAATTTCTTCTTATTTCAGTCGAAAATTATTGATCCTTATCCTGAGTCTACGTCCATGTTCTATATTTCTAGCCTTGGGAAGCAATCTTCAGTATCTATACCACAAAGCTCTTTTGGAATCTTGTATTTTCCATTGTTATACTGTAGTCAAGACAAATATGTTTCTCTTTGATTTGAAGTTTAAATGCTCCACATGTGATCTCATCAAAACTCTATACAATTGTAAGACTTTATTATTTTTGTACTTTAATACATTGCAACATAGGTGGACATGCAATATGTCTTCCAGCTGCTTCCTGCACCTGTATGCCAACTTGTCATATCTGGAATATAGGAAGATAGCTCTGGTTGTTTGAGGTCAGTCACTTAACTCCAAAACAGTTCTGCAAGAGCTCCTCAGGATACTATCCTAGACCCAACTATCTTCAGCTGCTTCACCAATGACTTTCCCTCTACCATAAGATCAGAAGTGGGAATGCTTGCCAATGATTGCACTTGTTTAGCATCATTGATTCTCAATACTGAAGCAGTCCACATTCAAATACATTAACACCTGGACAATATACATGTTGGGCTGTGAAGTGGCAAGTAACATTCATGCTGCTAAAATGCCAGGCAATGATCATCTCTAATAATAGACAATCTACCCACCTCCCCATGACATTCAATGGCACTGCCATCACTGAATCCCTCACCATCAATATCCTGGCAGCTATCATTCACCAGAGACTCAACTGGATGAACCATAGAAATACAGTGGCCACAAGAACAGGTCAGAGACTAGGAATACTGCAGCAATTAACTCACCTCCTGACTCCTCAAAGCCTGTCCACAAGGCACAAGTCAAGAGTGTGATTGAATACTCTCCACTTCCCTGAATACATGCAACTCCAAGAACACTCAAAGCTTAACATCACCCAGAATAAAGCAGCCCGCTTAATTAGCAACAGATCTACAAATATTCACCGTTTTCACCACCAATGTTCATATCCCTCCCAGATCATCTCAATGCCTTCTACACTCACTTCAAGCAGAATTTCGGTGAAGAGGTAATACCGATTCTGACAAATCCTGTTGAACCTATCCCAACAGTCACTGCATCAGAGGTCAGATCTGATTTTCTTCGTGTGAATCCAAGGAAAGCAATGGGACCAGACGGAGCACTGGGCCGTGCATTCAGAACATACACAGATCAACTGGCAGAGGTCCTCTTGGACACCTTCAACCTCTCCCTGTAGCAGGCCACTGTCCCTGCCTGTTTCAAAAGGGCCAACATTATCCCTGTGCCTAAGAAGGCTCATGTGGCATGTCTCAATTACTACCGCCCAGTGGCCATAACTTTGATGGTCATGAAGTACTTTGAAAGGCTGGTCATGGCATTAATCAACTCCAAGTAAAAAGTGAGGTCTGCAGATGCTGGAGATCAGAGCTGAAAATGTGTTGCTGGTTAAAGCACAGCAGGTTAGGCAGCATCCAAGGAACAGGAAATTCGACGTTTTTCCTGTCGAATTTCCTGTTCCTCGGATGCTGCCTAACCTGCTGTGCTTTAACCAGCAACACATTTTCAGTTCATTAATCAACTCCAGCCTCACCACTACTCTTGACCCACTCCAATTTGCCTATCGGACCAACAGATCCATGTCAGATGCCATATCATTTGCCCTTCACTCCTCCCTAGAACATCTTGACTCCAAGAACAGCTACGTAAGAATCCTACTCATTGACTACATTTCAGCCTTCAACACTATTATCCCCTTGAGACTGATTACTAAACTTACTGATCAAGGACTCTCAGCCCCACTCTCTGCAACTGGATCTTCAGTTTCCTGACCCACAGGCCACAATCAGTGAAGATTGGAGACAATATTTCATTGTCACTATCACTCAACACTGGAGCCCCCCGGGGTGTGTACTCAGCCCCCTACTGTACTCACTGTATACCCATGACTGCGTCACCAAATACCAGACTAATGCCATTTACAAGTTCGCTGATGACACCACCATAGTCGTTTGAATCTCAGATAGCAATGAAACAAACTACACCCGGGGAAGTGAAAGACTGGAAAAATGGTGCACTGAGAACAACCTAGCTCTCAATGCCAGCAAAACCAAGGAATTCATTATTGACTTTTGGTGGGATGTTACTCATGCTCCCCTACACATTAACAGCACTGAGGTGGAACAAGTGGAGAATGTCAAGCTTCTCGGAGTCGTCATTAACAACCAGCTTTCTTGGACTCTTCATGTGGACGCACTGGTTACAAAAGCCCAACAACGTCTCTTCTTCCTCAGGCAGCTAAGGAAATTTGGCATGATGGCGAATACCCTTGCCAACTTTTATAGGTGCGCCATCGAGAACATTCTGTTTGGATGTGTCACTACCTGGTATGGCAACTGTACCATTTAAGATCGGAGACGGTTACAGAGAGAGGTGAACTCGGCCCGGACAATCACAAAGGCCAACCTCCCATCTACAGAATCCATCTACCAGGCCCACTGTCAAGGAAAGCATTCGTAAAATCCATCCCAACCTGGCAATGTTTTTCTACAAGCTCTACCATCGGGGAGAAGATGCACACGCACCAGCTGGTTTCGAAACAATTTCTACCCTACTGTTGTTAGAATACTGAATGGACTCAAAGTCTTAACATTCGCCTGTACCTTTGTTTTTTTCTCTGCCGCTGTTTACCTATTATTTACTATCTATGCTACTTAACTGGGTGATCTGACTGTATTGCTCGCAAAACAAAGCTTGTCACTGCACCTTGGTACATGTGACAATAAATTCAATTCAATTCAATTCAGCAGCATGCACTATCTACAAGATGCACTGCAGAAATTCACCAAGGCTCTCAGACAGTACCTTGTAAACCCACAATCACTACCATCTAGGAGGACATGGGCAGCAGATCCATGGGAACACCACCAACTGCCAAGTTCTCCCCTAAATTACTCAACATCCTGACTTGGAAATATATCATCATTACTTCATTGCCACCAATGCAGCCAAATGCGGTTTTAATATCAAGGGCTGTCCCTCTCCCCTCCCCTCTGGAATTCAGCTCTTTTGTCCATGTTTGAACCAAGACCGTAATGAGGTCAGGAGCTGAGTGGCCCTGGCAGAATCCAAACTGGGCGTCACTGATCAGGTTATTGCTGAGCAGGTGCTGCCTGACAGCACTGTTGATGACACCTTCCATCACTTTACTGATGATCAAGAGTAGACTGAGGGGGCAGGAATTGGCTGGGTTGGATTTATCCTGTTTTTTGTGTACAGGACATACCCGGGTAATTTTCCAGGTTGTTGGGTAGATGCCAATGCTGTAGCCATACTTGAAAAGCTACCCTACTTGATACATTATCAAAGAACTCGAAGAAATTTGCCAAATGCAATTCCCCCTTCATGAAAATATGTTGGCTTTCTAGATTCTATTGTAATTTTCTAATTACAATAATAAGACTCCCTCATTAATAGATTCCAGCATTTTCCCAACAACAGATGTCAGGCTAACTGGCACAGAGTTGCATGTCTTCTTTCTTCATCCTTATTGGGCCATTTCATTTGCCAACTTACAAATCTTGAGCTTAATTTTAGAGAATTTAGGAAAATCACAAGGGCTCAACATTATTGTTTTCTGGCTAAGTACAAGTTGCATTGGATTTTTTGATTTGTTTATCACCATGAGGCTTCTTGAGTTTTCTTGCCCTATCTTGCCAAAATCACACCACTAACTATTTACTTTGCCACTATGGTGTCCCTTATGTCTGGCTGCAACTCCACCTTTTCCCAGAACAACTTGCCATGTCTGGAAACTTACAGGAATTTACTGACATCTCTTGCACCTGTACTATGTTTCAAAGCCTATATAAGCATTGTCAGTCTTTTGCTGTGCTGCATGGTCTTTGATATTTGGGGAAACCGGTGTACCTACTGGACACTGTAGTGCAAACATAGAACCTCCTCTTCCCCCAGCAGAGGAAGCCATGACACCAGACCACACAGCCTAGTCTGAGGTTGCTGTCCAGTTTAAAGCAGCCATCTGAGTGAATGTTGAGCAGTGTAGAAAGATCACTGATTTTCTCCACCCTCTCAGCATAGATGCCATCATCTTATCTCCAATACACACATGATTCTGCTACTCTACCCGCCTTCTAACAAGGCTCATGCTCTGTCATTCTCAACACTGAATTACTGCTACTCCCCACGTGCCCCCGCACAAATCCCCAACACCACTAACCATGCATGCTGTCACAACTGTATCAATAGTAACAGCTTTCATCTCCATTAATACCTGCTTCACTTTCATTCCAGGAGGAAAGAACATTCCAGCAAAGCAGAAAGAGTCATATTCAGTTCTTCAACCCTTACGCAGAGAGTATCCTGGCTCTGAATTTCCTGAGCGCTGAAATGACCATGTCTGAACCTCAGAACCATTATCAGTTGCTGCTCTTGACTTACTATGCCTAGAACCACTGACTGAAAGCTATCTCCCTTGGCTTAATTGAAATTTATGATCACCATGACAAGTTTCTTATCTTTGTGTCTGCACTAAACAGCAAGGTAAGCCAGAATTAATATTAATCTAGTATTTCAGACTGAGAGATCAAGCACAAAAAGGCAAAGCAGGGATCCAGGTTGGCTCAGACTCAGCAAATACCTCAACAGCAAAGCTTACACACTAGAGATGCAGCCTGGTCCAGTCCATGAGCTGGAATGAGCTGTGCATCTCCCTCGCACAGTGCCCTGGCTGCTGCTGCAGTCTAAGACAAAACTTTTCACTGTGCCTTTGTACATATGACAACAGATTTAATTCAATTCAATTCAGATGTAACAATTCAGATGTAGAATGTCCTGTAAGTGGGTCAGAGATGTACCATGTGACATTTTAAAGACTGGCACATCTCGGATACCAGTGTCCCTGGACATGGTTGATATTAATGGAATATACTCTGAGATGCTGGTGTCTGGTACCCAACTTGAAAGAAATTAGTGAGCTGAAATCACAAGGTACATACTATGATTTCCAGGTTGCACTTTCTTGATGTCTAGCTTCATTGGTTAAGATAGGAAGCTGAATATTACTGAGTTGGGTCATAAATAAGGTTTTTAACAAGTTATAATTCCCCTTAACTGGCAACCTGGCGAGAAACATTGCCTAGTGAGAAACTCACTGCCTTGCTGGTCCAAATACAAAAAGATGGAGAGAAATGCTCCTGACATCAAGATAGGTCTCACCAGGCTTCTCAACTGATTCTTCCATAAATCCTGTCACAGCTCATGTCGCTTAGACCCCTGTAAGATTCTATCCAAGCATACAATTCTCACTTTTAACCTCACATTTAGTTGTATTATAATAACATTTTCCCAGAGTACCTTTCACTATGAGAGTTAATTAAACTGCCTCATTTCACAATACTGAATCTACGAAAACTTTATCCTTTGTTGGTTCCACATTATGTTATTCTAAGAAACTGTCAAGAAAGCATTTGTCCATTTGTTTCATCAAATCTATATGAAGACTGAAGTCCTCAATAATTATTCCATTGCCTTTGTTACAAGCTTCTACTTTTCTGTATAACAGTTAGTGTCCATTAATGATTCCTGTCAGTGTTTTCTGAACCTTGCTATCTCTATTTATCACATGTAGCGATTCTATTTCCTGTACTTCTGAGCCAAGATTCTTACTTTCATTGTCCAAATGTCATCCTGAACTATCAATTACTCCTCTTCCAACCTGTCATTTAAAAATGTCTATCCTGGATTTATGTAGCAATTTCAAGTTAAATAGTTATCTCATATGTCAAACCACAGTTAAAGTTAGAGCATATTTTGTTGACGTCTGATAGTAAATGAAGGAAATTGAATTGGATACTTCATCAGTGCATTAAACTAGAGACGAAAGACACTAAACTGGAGATACTAAAGAGAAAGGAGAATCGACGTTTCAGGCATAAGCCCTTCTTCAGGAATGAGGAAGGTGTGCCAAGCAGGCAAGGATAAAAGGTAGGGAGGAGGGACTTGGAGG
Organism: Hemiscyllium ocellatum; assembly: GCF_020745735.1. Classification (NCBI taxonomy): domain Eukaryota; kingdom Metazoa; phylum Chordata; class Chondrichthyes; order Orectolobiformes; family Hemiscylliidae; genus Hemiscyllium; species Hemiscyllium ocellatum. Next base: position 166,862,087 of record NC_083401.1, read on the forward strand.
AGGGGCGTTGGGAATGCGATAGGTGGAAGGAGGTTAAGGTGAGGGTGATAGGCAGGAGAGGGGGTGGGGGCGGAGAGGTCGGGAAGAAGATTGCAGATTAGGAAGGCGGTGCTGAGTCCGAGGGTTAGGACTGAGATAAGGTGGGGGGAAGGGAAATGAGGAAACTCGAGAAACCTACGTTCATCCCTTGTGGTTGGAGGGTTCCTAGGCAGAAGATGAGGCGCTCTTCCTCCAGGCGTCATGTTGCCATGGTCTGGAGATGGAGGAGGCCAAGGACCTGCATGTCCTTGGCGGAGTGGGAGGGGGAGTTAAAGTGTTTCAGCATGGGGCGGTTGGGTTGGTTGGTCTGGGTGTCCCAGAGGGGTTCTCTGAAACGTTCCGCAAGTAGGCGGCCTGTCTCCCCAATGTAGAGGAGGCCACATCGGATGCAGCGGATGCAGTAAATGATGTGTGTGGAGGTGCAGGTGAATTTGTGATGGATACGGAAGGATCCCTTGGGGCCTTGGAGGGAAGTGAGGGGGGAGGTGTGGGCGCAAGTTTTGAATTTCTTACGGTTGCAGGGGAAGGTGCAAGGAGTGGAGGTTAGGTTGGTGGGGGGCTGTGGATCTGACAAGGGAGTCGCGAAGGGAGTGGTCTGTCCGTAATGCTGATAAGGGAGGGGAGGGAAATATATCCTTGGTGGTGGGGTCTGTTTGGAGGTGGCAGAGATGATGAAGGATGATACGATGTATCTGGAAGTTGGTGGGGTTGTAGGTGAGGACCAGTGGGCTTCTGTCCTGGTGGCGATTGGAGTGGCGAGGTTCAAGGGCGGAGGAGCGGGTAAATGAGGCCATCTGGGTTGTTTGGTATTGGAATTGGTCCTCCGAATAACCCAGATGGCCTCCTTCTTCAAAGACCGCAATTTCCCCTCAGACGTGGTTGACAATGCTCTCCACCACATCTCCACCACTTCCCGCTCCTCCTCCCTTGAACTCCGCCCCTCCAATCTCCACCAGGACAGAACCCCACTGGTCCTCACCTACCACCCCACCAACCTCCAGATACATCGTATCATCCTTCGTCATTTCCGCCACCTCCAAACAGACCCTACCACCAAGGATATATTTCCCTCCCCTCCCCTCCCCTATCAGCATTCCGGAAAAACCACTACCTCCGCGACTCCCTTGTCAGGTCCACACCCCCCACCAACCCAACCTCCACTCTCGGCACCTTCCCCTGCAACCGCAAGAAATGCAAAACTTGCGCCCACACCTCCCCCTTCACTTCCCCCCAAGGCCCCAAGGAATCTTTCCATATCCGTCACCAATTCACCTGCACCTCCACATACATCATTTACTGCATCCGCTGCACCCGATGTGGCCTCCTCTACATTGGGGAGACAGGCCGCCTACTTGCGGAATGTTTCAGAGAACACCTCTGGGACACCTGCACCAATCAACCCAACCGCTCCCTGGCGAAACACTTTAACTCTCCCTCCCACTCCACCAAGGACATGCAGGTCCTTGGACTCCTCCATCGCCAGACCATGGCAACATGATGCCTGAAGGAAGAGCGCCTCATCTTCTGCCTAGGAACCCTCCAACCACAAGGGATGAATGCAGATTTCTCCAGCTTCCTCATTTCCCCTCCCCCCACCTTATCTCAGTCCCAACTCTCAGACTCAGCACTGCCTTCTTGACCTGCAATCTTCTTCCCGACTTCTCCGCCCCCACCCCCTCTCCTGCCTATCACCCTCACCTTGACCTCCTTCCATCTATCGCGTTCCCAACGTCCCTCCCCCAAGTCCCTCCTCCCTACCTTTTGTCTTAGCCTGCTTGGCACACCTTCCTTATTCCTGAAGAAGGGCTTATGCCCGAAATGTCGATTCTCCTGCTCCTTGGATGCTGCCTGACCTGCTGCGCTTTTCCAGCAACACATTTTTCAGCTCTGATCTCCAGCATCTGCAGTCCTCACTTTCTCCATACTAAAGATAAAACAGACATTCAATGGACAGTTTGCACGAACTAAAAACTTAAATGAAATACAGTGTGTTGGTAAAAAGTTGGAATAACGCTTACTTGTTGAAGGACCATCTTGACAGTACACTTGACATTTCCAATTACTTTGTCAGGTACTGCTCCAATTGCTTTAAATTTAGCTGTGTTTCTTTCAGGGATGTTCTAACTCAACTATATTGCCACCAATATTAAATTTCTGTGCTTACCTTACAACAAGTGTTAACAACAGTTTAGTAGAGTTCAGTCTCCCTTTGCTCTGGAGAGTGCTTTCACAAGTTTAGAGACCTGGATAACTCAAAGCATGTTCAGGTATGGAATTGAGAACCTTCGAAATCATATATGGTGCACTGGTTTTATTATGCTTTTGGAACAGAAATGCAATCTGGACCAACGTGCCTCTTTGCTTGCTAGAGACATGTGCCTTCGACCAAGGAGGGACTGACAGGGTTATCTTGCAGCCAGTTTCAATAAAGGCACTGCCCAGGCCAGACTGGTGTCTTGAGAGATTGAAAACAGGGGTGAGAGAATGTGGCGTTGGCTAGGTGAATTGCTGAATCTAGTGCCAAGCGAGGCAATACTATCTCGACGTTCAGATCATCTTACTCTATCTTTTATGCTTTTCACGGGCTGTGTTTTCAGATTCTCACTAGGCAGCAGTGAGATGCCAATTGATGGGGATTAACACTTGTTAAATGCCTTGTTAACACTACAAATCAACTCATTGATATTCATATTTCTATTCTATCAAAATCACCAAACAAGCTTGACAACAAGCTAACTTACACTGGTGGATTCAACATGCCATTTGCTCCATCCACTTCCAGCTTGAACAGTAGGCGCAACTGCAGTGGGAACAATCCATGGCAACAGTTGCACACAAATATCATCTGTATATAGTGGCATCCACCATCTGCCAAACCATCTCAACCATCATGGCATTTCTCAAATATACTAGCACTGGCAATTTTTGAGAAGATTTATAGCTCAGGTTGAAGTTAAGTATGTAAGTTAGCACTCTCGAGCCACAGATATGCATTGCACGGTGCACTGTAACGAGCACTGAGAAAGCCAAAATAGAGGCATTTTGGATACATAGATGGGTACCTAATTGACAGAATGGACCAGCCATCTCATTATTTAGGTTCCCTACTGTTATGAAGATGTGGGTGTACTATACCATTAAGAGAGTTAAAAGCAACAGAACTACCTGACAGCACAAAGTGTGCTGGAAAAAAGATATAATGTAATCTTTTGGACGAGCAGTTAGGGTAGCTGGTAGCCTATAGTCAAAAACAGATTCAAATTAGGCCAATCAGTTTAAATTATACCCCTCAAAAAGACAACTCCAATCCAGTTTGAATTAGTATATTGACAATCTTAAAAGCCAATGACACAATTCAATGCTTTAAGAGGATAAGACCGGGGAAAATTGAACAGTTGAGAGGAGAACTGCCAAAGCACCAGCATGTTAAGACTGCCTAAAAATAGCTCTCTTAAAGGTATCTTTATTGACCTGTGAAGCAGAATCCCCAAGAAGAAAAGAAGACAGGAATACAGAGAAGAACTGAAAGTTGTCTGGTTTGAGATAAGAGGTTTTGTTTTGTAAATCTTAATCAGGATTTTTATCAGACCAGTACTGTAGCAGGAAAAGTAAAAGATAGGTCAGAGGAGTTGTAAATACTTGCTAGTTAATTATTCTTGGTTATACTTTAAGAAATAAAGTTGTTCCTTTTTACTTTAAATAGTTTATGGCCTCTCAAATTTTCACAGATTACTGCATGAGATAAATCTTTTCTTTGTTGCTGCTTTAAATTAAGCAGTGTTTTAACAGTACTGAACAATGACAAGATGTAGTGGACTCTGAGGGCAGTTCTAATTTGGAAGGTATTTAGATGGGATATAGCCCGAGAAGAGGTAGACTGTGTGCCTGGTTATTAAACAGAGACTAAGGTGAGTGAATGCATTCACATATATGAAGGGGTGTCAGCCATGCTGGCGGACAGGGAGTGGTGTTGGACGGGAGGCAACGGGGAGCGACGGGGGGAGAGGGCGACAGGGGGTCACAGTTAGTGTGGATGTGGGGTAGTGTTGAACAGGGTTGAAGGGCAGACGGGGGTGGGAGCGGTGTTGGATGGGGTTGGGGGTGGGCGGGGGAGTGGTGTTGGATGAGTCGCACGGGGAGGGGGTTGGGGCAGATGTGAGGCAGTGTTGGACACGGGTGGGGGGCGCGGGCAGACTAGGGGTGGTGGGGGCTCGCACGCGGTGTTCGGCTGCCTACTCTCCTGAATGGGGAACAGACTTAATAGAAAACTCCAAGCCCCAGAGGAAAGGCATTGAATCAAATACTCCGAGTGTTGATCTCTTTTTAACCATGTTTCTGTAATGGCTATGAGATCATATTCATTTATGTCAATTTGTGCTTCAGTTCAGCTAGCTTATTCTGAAAGCTTCATGCATTAAAATACAAAGCCTTCAATCCTTAACTAAAACAAACATAAGGAGCAGTAATGAACTAAAAAAAGTCAGCATGGGTTTCTGAAGTGGATATCATACCTAACTAATCTCGCGAAGATTTCTTTGACGATGTAAATAGAATAAATAAGGAAGAATCAGCAAATGTCATGGATTTGGAATTCAAGAAGGCTTTGGATAAGGTCCCACAGAAAAGACTAGCGGGTAAAATTAAAACATAACGGAATTATAGTTAATGTACAAGCAGGCACTAAGAATTGGTTGACAGACCAGAAACAGAGTGGGAATAAACAAATCTTTTTCCAGATGGTAAGCGGTGACTAATGGTGTACTACAGGGATCAGTACTTGGGCCCCAGCTATTCATGACATATATTAATTATTTCGATAAGGGAGCAAAATATAATATTTCCATGCTTGCTGATGACACAAAACTAAATGGGATTGTGAGTTGTTAGCAGGATGCAAAGAGGCTTCAGGGTGATCAAGACAAGTTGAGTGTCCGGGCAAACACATGACAGATGTGGTGTAATATAGACAAATAAGATGTTATCCACTTCAATGTGAAAACAGAAAGCTAAAGTATTACTTAAGTACTGGGAAATGTAGATATACAAAGCGATCTGGGTGCCCTTATACACATATTAATGAAAGATCCTTAACATCACGTGGACTTGGAGTCATATATTCCCTTGGATAGAATTTTAGCTAAGTATCAGAAAGCAAAGATAAAATTCTGTATCTTTTTCTGATTGGCAAGGTGCAGATAGTGGGGTGCTACAAGGTTCGGTCCTTGGGCCCCAACCTTTTACAATCTATAGTAATGACTTGGATGCAGGGATAGAAGGTACAATAGCTAAATTTTCGGATGACACTAAAATAGGTGGCAAAATAAATTGCAGCAAAGGAATAAAAAAACCTATGAGTGGATATGGTTAATTTTCAAAACTTGGCAGATGGAGTTAATTGTGGATAAGTATAAGGTTATCCTTTTTGGTCAAAAGAATAGAAAGGTAACATATACCTAAGAGCAGAGAAACTTCAAAATTCTTCAGTGCAGAAGGATCTGGGTGTCTTTGTGCATAAATCATAGAAAATCAGTGTGCAAATACAGCAAATAATAGAGAGCAAATGTTATTTTGGCATTTATTGATAAATGGATAGGGTATTAATATAGGGATGTGTTTCTCCAACTGTACAAGGCATCAGTAAAATGGTACCTGGAGTATAGTATATAGTTTTGGCCCCCTTACTTGAGCAGGAGTGCAGTTGCATTGGAGGTAATTCAGAGGAGGATAATTAGATTGATTTTTGAGATGAAGGGTTTGTCATTCAAAGACAGATTAAGTGATTTCGGCTTATACTTTCTAAATTTTAGAAGAATGGGAGGAGAATTAATTGAGGTATTTGAGATATTACAGGGGATTGACAAAGGGGACGCATGTTCCTTTTGGTGGAGCAATCCAGAATGAGAGGTCATAGTTTTAAGATAAGAAGTAACCGATTTAAAATAGAGATGTGGAAGAATCCACTTCTCTCAAAGGATTCTGAATCTGTGGTATTCATTGTCCCAGAGCACAGTGGAGGTTGGAGCACTGAGTAAATTTAAGGAGGAGATAGACAGATTTTTAATTAGTAATCTGTTGAAAGGTTATGGAGAGCAGGCAGGAAAGTGGAGTTGAGGCCAAAATGAGATCATGATCGTATTGAATAGTGGACCAGACTTCAGAGGCTGAATTGCCAGCTATACCGACCCTTCGAAGAGCATCCTGCTCTGTCACTGTAACCCATACTTTACTATAGTTACCCCATCTCATCAGAACTATGGAGTAATTTAACATGGTTAACCTGCACATCTTTGGACTGTAGCAGGAAACCAGAGCACCAGGTGGAAACCCACACAGACACAACGAGAATGTGCAAACTCCACACAATCACCCAATGCTGGAATTGAACCCAGCTCCCTGGCACAGCGAGGCAGCAGTGCGAACCACTGTGCCACCATGCTCCCCCTATTTCCTATTTCTTATATTCTTATGAAAGTAAACAGGCAGCTGTAGCTAACAATTAGAAAAGCAAATGGTACATTGTCCATCATTACGAGAGGATTTGAGTTGAGAAATAGGGATATTCTACTGCAATTATACAGGACCATACTATACCTAGAGTATTGCTGTAGTTTTGGACTCCCTATGAAGAGAGGATACATTTGCTCCAAGAAGGTGCAGCAAAGGTTCACTAGGCTAATATCGAGGATGGAAAAACTGTCTTATGAGGAGAGATTAATTCAACTGAGCATGTATTTGCTAGAGATTAGAAGAATGGGAGGGAATCTGATTGAAACAAAATTGTCATAGGGCTGCACAGACCATATTTAGGGAGGATGTTTTCCTTGGTTGGGAATCTAGAAGGTCATGTATTAGAAATTTGTTTGAATTCTTTGAGTAAGTGACAAGAGGATTGGTGACAGTGGTATAGTGGATATTGTCTATGCAGATTTTAATCAGGCAATTAACAAAATCCCACATGGCGAACTGGTCAAAAAAGTAAAACCCCATTGGATGTAGGCATAAGAGGTATAGTTAATAAGTTTGCAGATGACACCAAACTTGGAGGTGTAGTGGACAGCGAAGAAGGTTACCTTAGATTACAACGGGATCTTGATCAGATGGGCCAATGGGCTGATAAGTGGCAGATGGCGATAAATGTGAGGTGCTGCATTTTGGGAAAGCAAATCTTAGCAGGACTTATGCACTTAATGGTAAGGTTTGAAGGAGTGTTGCTGAACAAAGAGACCCTGGAGGCAGGTTCATAGCTCCTTGAAAGTGGAGTTGCAGGTAGATAGGACAGTGAAGACGGCATTTGGTAGGTTTTCCTTTATTGGTCAGAGTATTGAGTACAGGAGGTGGGAGGTCATGTTGTGGCTATACAGGACATTGTTTAGGCCACTGTTACATGGTGTCTGAGCAGCCTGTCAGGTGCATGCATGTGTCAGAATCCCAGGCATGGCAAAATTTTCATATCCCCACTGCTCATCTGGGGATCCCCAAGGATATTTCTTGTTACCCACATCTTCATCTACTTGCTTTTTCTTGGCATCCACAAGCATGGTATCTGTTTTAACATCTCCAATGATCTATCTTAACTTCTTGACTACTTATGTACTGTTAGATTACTTCTGTGAGATTTATTTTGGATGAACTGCAATTATTTCCTGCTATACATTTTCATTGTAAGGTCCTGTCCTTAGTCCATGTTATATACTCCATACCGTGCAACTATCTCAGATGGGTTCAGATTGTTGACAGCCGACATCTGTTAAAGATGCAAAACTTGCCGGCACACCACTCCACTCACCTCCGTCCAGGGGCCCAAACTGTCCTTCCAGGTCAGACACAGGTTCACCTGCCTCTCCTCCCAGTGCTCCCAATGTAGTCTTCTCTACATCGGTGAGACCAAACAAAAACTCAGGACACATTTCACTGAGTATCTCAGCCAGGCACACAGGAGCTGCTCTGACCTCCAAGTCACCACCCATTTTAATTTTCCCTCCCCCTCCCTTTCCGACATGACCACCCTCGGGCTCCTCCATTGCCACAGCGAATCAGACTGCAAACTGATGGAACACCACCTCATCTTCTGCCTGGGCAGCCTACCACCAGAGGACTCAACATTGAGTTCTCCAATTTCAAATAACCTCCCTTCCCATCAATACTCTTCCCAGCCCCTCCCCCTCCCTTCCATTCCTCTGACCGACCCTTTCTTCCAGCTACCAACCTGAGTCATTCCTCCCATCGACCAACCAGGTCGTAGCCTCAACCTGTGTTCACCTGTCCCTACTTCACCACTCCACCCCTCTTCCCACTCAAAACCCTTCCCTACCCCCCTTTATCTGCAGCTCCCCCAACCTCCAATCCTGAAGAAGAGTTATACCCGAAATGTTGACTTCTCCACCTCCTGATGCTGCCTGGCTTGCTGTATTCTTCCAGCCTCCTGCTTGACTGCCTTGGATTCCAGCATCCGCAGTTTTTTTTTTGTCTCTAATGATATTGGTTACCTGACTGCACTAAACTTTAAACTCACTTCATCTCTATCACAAAGAATGCTTACTTCCACCTCCAGTAACTGCCTTTCTCTACCCTCTTCTCATTTGTTTGTGATTAAAAGCTCAGGCATGCCTTTAATAGCTCCCATCATGGCAGGAGGGTGGGACCACCTCAATGTAAATTCAGGGTGTTACTCTAACTGCAACATTATTGGAAATCTATTGATTAGCTTAGTTTTTTTTAAATGTTGCACTTATGTTCATATTATGTAGACACAGTTAGAACAATCATATGACACAGTTATGTAGGAAATCTTAGCCAGAAAAAAATAAGTAAACACAGGAACTTCATTAGGCCATTCAGATCATCAAGCTTGCTTCACCATTCTAGATCATGGTTGATCAGTTACTTCAATGTCATATTCCCATGCTATTCCAAAAATTCATCACCATATAAGTGAAGAGATTCCTCCTCATTTCATTACTTAGTGGCTGGCCTTTTATTCTGAGACAATGTTCTCTAGTTTGAGGCCCCAAAGTCAAGGAAAATATTCTTTCTGCATCTACTCTGTTTATCCCTTTAAAATTTTTGTATATTTCTAGGAGATCACAACTCATTCCTCTAAACTCCAAAGAATACAATCCCTGTATCCTCTATTTATAGGATTGTCCTACCATCCCAGGCTGGTGAACCTCCATTGCACCACTGTATGACAAGTATAGTCTTCCTTAAAGGTGACCACAACTGCACTCAATACTCAAGGTACAGTCACAAAGGAAAGAAATATTTTTCTACAACTTACAAAGGACTACAGATTCAGAAAGGTGGCTGTCTAGTGTATAAATACTGGTCTCCAAAGAAAATTTCAGAAGTACACCCACAGTTGTTCCTGCTTGAGGATCACTCCACAAGAGTCCTCACTGAGACAGTGATCTTGATCTCCTAATATAATCCATATTCCTGCTTGGGTAGGATCTGGCATGTATATCTGTTGGTCAAATTTGTGTTCCTTTTACATATTATGGTGCAAGTGAATAAGAAATGAATAAGAATAAGTGAATAAGATAATTTTAGATTCCAGCATCTTCTCATATATTTACAATAACAATCTCCTATATGGTAGCAACATATGTCTCTATGACACTGTAACATTAGGGAATATCATTTCAGTTGCCACAATTTCAAACTATAGCATTGTTTTTATCAGGTGTCCCGAAGTAAAAACAGGCATTAGAAATCACTGGCGTTCACTTCAATCGGAGACTGCTAGAAACCATTCTACTAATGCCCCCGATGCCCCTCACCACCCCACCACCATGCCACACCCTCCAGCAACATCAATATGAAAACAGCAGAGATCAGAATTTGAGTTAAATGTCTGTATATTAAAACCACCTTCTCAACACAATGTCAAAATCATGTCAAGACTAAAGTACTGTGAGTATTAGTTACTACATAATTTTCAGGCAAATCCGGTATTCATAGAAGAATGATGTTAAAAAAGCTACAATATGATTAGGAATATACAAAAATAGACTGCATGCAAGCACAAAGTAAATGCTTGATTCTTAGTTTCTGTTGCAGAATTCTGTGCAGCACAGTAGGCAAGTTTAGGCAAAACAAATAATGAAAATATAGCCCATATGTTTAATTAAATTCTTTGAATAAAACCAAAAACCAGTATATTTTGACAGATCTTTGTTATTTCCCAGTAATGGTATTGACACAGTGCATTAATTTAGCTGCTAAAATCTAATACAGTGTATAAATCTGTGTACATACCTTGATAAAGAATTCACGGCTAGGTCCAGGGTAAGAAAATAGTGGTCTATTATCATTAATGTCAGAGACTGTGATATAAATAGTAGTGGAGGCATTTTGTCGAGGCACACCATGATCAATAACGAGTACAGATAACTGGTGGTGTATATGCTGCTCCCGATCTAATGCAACCCAGTTAATAATTTCACCTGGAAAATAAGTGTAGACAAGAAAAATGATTAATATATATTTCTACATCAGTATCAAATTCATCAACATGCATAAATATCAATGAACAAACATGCAATTTTGCTTTAGCTTCTAGCTTTCGTCCTTTATCTCTTGATCCAGTGACGATTGCTAGTGTACAGACATGTACATTAACAGTCATCGGGTGCCTACTCCAAACCATATGTGAGTCTGTATGGTTTTGTCATTATATTTAATTGTCAGAAGCACTTCATTAAGGAAGAGCAGCCTTAACCAGTGTTAGAGTCCAGTAGGACTCTAACTAGAGTCATAGAGATGTACAGCACAGAAGCAGACCCTTTGATCCAACTCCTTCATGCCGACTAGATATCCCAACCTAATCTTGTCCTACCTGCCAGCATCCAGCCCATATTCCTTCAAACCTTTCCTATTCATATACCCATCCAGATGCTTTTTAAATGTTGCAATTGTACCAGCCTCCACCACTTCCTCTGGCAGCTCATTCCATCCACGTACCATCCTCTGCATGAAAACATTGCCCCTTAGGTCTCTTTTATATCTTTCCCTCTCACGCTAAATCTATGCCCTCTAGTTCTGGACTGCTCCACTCCAGGGAAAAGACTTTGTCTGTTTACCTTATCCATGCCCTCATGATTTTATAAACCTCTCTAAGGTCACCCTTCAGCCTCTGATGCTCCAGAGAAAACAGCCCCAGCCTATTCAACCACCCCCTATAGCTCAATCCTCCAACTCTGGCAACATCCTTGTAAATCTTTTCTGAACCCTTTCAAATTTCATAACATCTTTCCGTTAGGAAGGAGACCAGAACTGCATGCAACAGTGGCCTAAACAATGTCCTGTATAGCCACAACATGACCTCCCACCTCCTGTGCTCAATACTCTGACCAATAAAGGAAAACCTACCAAATGCCGTCTTCACTGTCCTATCTACCTGCAACTCCACTTTCAAGGAGCTATGAACCTGCCTCCAGGGTCTCTTTGTTCAGCAACACTCCTTCAAACCTTACCATTAAGTGCATAAGTCCTGCTAAGATTTGCTTTCCCAAAATGCAGCACCTCACATTTATCGCCATCTGCCACTTATCAGCCCATTGGCCCATCTGATCAAGATCCCGTTGTAATCTAAGGTAACCTTCTTCGCTGTCCACTACACCTCCAAGTTTGGTGTCATCTGCAAACTTATTAATTATACCTCTTATGCCTACATCCAAATCATTTAAATAAATGATAATAAGTAATGGACCCAGCACCCAGTTTCAGTCCTCCAGTCTGAAAAACAACCCCCCACCACAACCCCGTCTTCTACCTTTGAGCCAGTTCTGTATCCAAATGGCTAGTTCTCCCTGTATTCCATGAGATCTAACCTTGCTAACCAGTCACCCATGGGGATCCTTTTCAAACGCTTTACTGAAGTCCATATAGATCATATCTACTACTCTGCCTTCGTCAGTCCTCTTTGTTACTTATTAAAAAAACTCAATCAAGTTTGTGAGACATGATTTCCCACCTACAAAGCCATATTGACTACCCCGAATCAGTCCTTACCTTTCCAAATTCATATACATCCTGTCCCTCAGGATTGCCTCCAACAACTTGTCCACCACTGGCATCAGGCTCATTGGTCTATACTCCTTGGCTTGTCCTTACCACTTTTCTTCAACAGTGGCACCATGTTAGCCAACCTCCAGTCTTCCGGCACCTCACCTGTGAGTATCTATGATGCAAATATCTCAGCAAGAGGCCCAGCATTCACTTCCCTAGCTTCCCACAGAGCTCTAGGGTACACCTGATCAGTTCCTGGGGATTTATCCACTTTCATGCGTTTCAAGACATCCAGCACTTGCTTCTCTGTCATATGGGCATTTTTCAAGATGTCACCATCTATTTCCCTACATTCTACATCTTCCATGTCCTTTTCCACAGTAAATACTCATTTGGCATCTGCCCTATCTCCTGCAGCTCCAAACAAAGGTCGCCTTGCTGATCTTTGAGGGACCCTATTCTCTCCCTTGTTATCCTTTTGTCCTTAATGTATTTGGATTCTCCTTAACTCTATTTGCCAAAGCTGTCTCATGTCCCTGTTTCGCCCTCCTGATTTCTCTCTTAAGTATACTCCTTTATACTCTTCTCAGGATTCACTCAATCTATGCTTCCTTCTTTTTCTTAACCAAACCCTTAATTTCTTTGTCATCCAGCATTCGCTATACCTACCAGCCTTTCCTTTCACCTTAACAGGAATATACTTTCTCTGGACTCTTGTTACCTCATTTCTGAAGGCTTCCCATTTTCCAGCGTCTCTTTATCTGCAAACATCTGCCCCCAATCAGCTGTTGAAAGTTCTTGCCTAATACCATCAAAATTGGCCTTCCTCCAATTTAAAACTTCAACTTTTAGATCCAGTCTATCCTTTTCCATCACTGCTTTAAAACTAATAGATTATGGTTGCTGGCCCCAAAGTGCTCCCCCACTGACACCTCAGTCACCTACCCTGCCTTATTTCCCAAGAGTAGGTCACATTTTGAACCTGCTCTAGTAGGTACATCCACAGACTGAATCAGAAACATTTCTTGTACACACTTAACAAATTCCTATCCATCTAAGCCCTGAACACTGTGGCAGTCCCAGTCTATGTTTGAAAAGTTAAAATCCTCTACCATAACCACCCTATTATTCTTACAGGTAACTGAGTTCTCTTTAAGATTTATTTCTCAATTTCCCTGTGACTATCAGAGGGTCAATAATACAATCCCAATAAGTTGATCATCCCTTTCTTATTCTCGGTTCCACCCAAATAACTTCCCCAGATGTATTTCCGGGAATATCCTTCCTCAGTACAGCTGTACTGCTAACCCTATCAAAAATGCCACTCCCCCTCCTCTCTTGCTTCCCTTTCTGTCCTTCCTGTAGCATTTGTATCCTGGAACATTAAGCTGCCAGTCACAGAGTCATAGAGATGTACAGCACGGAAACAGACCCTTCGGTCCAACCCGTCCATGCCGACCAAATATCCCAACCCAATCTAGTCCCACCTGCCAGCACCAGTCCCATATCCTTCCAAACCCTTCCTTTTCATATACCCATCCAGATGCCTCTTAAATGTTGTAATTGTACCAGCCTCCACCACATCCTCTGGCAGCTCATTCCTAACAAGTACCATCCTCTGCGTGAAGAATGTTGCCCCTTGGGTCTCTTTTATATCTTTCCCCTCTCGCCCTAAACCTATGCCCTCTAGTTTTGGACTCCCCGACCCCAGGGAAAAGATTTTGTCTATTTATCCTTTCCATGGACCTCATAATTTTGTAAACCTCTATAAGCTCACCCCTCAGCCTCTGACGCTCCAGGGAAAACAGCCCCAGCCTGTTCAGCCTCTCCCTATAGCTTAGATCCTCGAACCCTGGCAACATCCTTGTAGATCTTTTCTGAAGACTTTCAAGTTTCACAACATCTTTCTGATAGGAAGGAGACCAGAATTGCACGCAATATTCCAACAGTGGCCTAATCAATGTCCTGGCTTGTCCTTACCACCCTTCTTAAACAGTGGCACACGTTTGCCATCCTACAGTCTTCTGGCACGTCACCTGTGACTATCGATGATACAAATATCTCAGCAAAAGGCCCAGCAATCACTTCTCTAGCTTCCCACAGAGTTCTTGGGGAAAGCTGGTCAGGTCCTGGGGATTTATCCACTTTTAACCATTTCAAGACATCCAGCACTTCCTCCTCTGTAATCTGGACATTTTGCAAGATGTCACCATCTATTTCCCTACAGTCTATATCTTCCATATCCTTTCCACAGTAAATCCTGATGCAAAATCTTCATTTAGTCCCCCCCCGCATTTTCTGTGGCTCCACACAAAAGGCTGCCTTGCTGATCTTTGAGGGGCCCTATTCTCTTCCTAGTTCCCCTTTTGTCCTTACTGTATTTGTAAAAACCCTTTGGATTCTCCTTAATTCTATTTGCCAATGCTATCTCATGTTTCCGTTTTGCCCTCCTGATTTCCCTCTTAATTATACTCCTACTTTCTTTATATTCTTCTAAGGATTCCCTCAATCTATCCTGTCTATACCTGACGTATGCTTCCTTCTTTTTCTGAACCAAACCCTCAATTTCTTTAGCTGAAAATGTGTTGCTGGAAAAGCGCAGCAGGTCATGAGCCCTTCTTCAGAAACGTCAATTCTCCTGCTCCTTGGATGCTGCCTGATCTGCTACGCTTTTCCAGCAACACATTTTCAGCTCCGATCTCCAGCATCTGCAGTCCTCACTTCCTCAATTTCTTTAGTCATCCAGCATTCCCTATACCTACCAGCCTTCCCTTTCACCCTGACAGGAATATACTCTCTCTGGATTCTTGTTACTTCATTTCTGAAGGATTCCCATTTTCCAGTCGTCCCTTTACCTGCGATCCAATCAGCTTTCAAAAGTTCTTGCCTAATGCCGTCAAAATTGGCCTTTCTCCAATTTAGAACTTCAACTTTTAGATCTGGTATATCCTTTTCCATCACTATTTTAGAACGAATAGAATTATGGTCGCTGGCCCCAAAATGCTCCCCCAGTGACACCTCAGTCACCTGCCCTGCCTTATTTCCCAAGAGTAGGTCAAAGTTTGCACCTTCTCTAGTAGGTATATCCACATACTGAATCAGAAAATTGTTTAGTACACACTTAAGAAATTCCTCTCCATCTAAACCTTTAACACTATGGCAGTCCCAGTCGATGTTTGGAAAGTTAAAATCCCCAACCATAAGTACCCTATTATTCTTACAGGTAGCTGAGATCTCCTTACAAGTTTGTTTCTCAATTTCCCTCTGGCTATTGGGGATCTATAATACACTCCCAATAAGTTGATCATCCCTTTATTATTTCTCAGTTCCACCCAAATAACTTCCCTGCATGTATTTCCGGGAATATCCTCCCTCGGCACAGCTATACTTTATCAAAAATGCCACTCCCCCTCCTCTCTTGCTTTCCTTTCTATTCTTCCTGTAGCATTTGTATCCTGGAACATTAAGCTGCCAGTCCTGCCCATCCCTGAGCCATGTTTCCATAATTGCTATGATATCCCAGTCCCATGTTCCTAACCATGCCCTGAGTTCATCTGCCTTCCCTGTTAGTCCCCTTGCATTGAAATAAATGCAGTTTAGTTTATTAGTCCTACCTTGTCCCTGCCTGCCCTGACTGTTTGACTTACTTCTGTTCTCAGCTGTACGCATCTCAGATCGATCTCTTTCCTCACCATTTCCCTGGGTCCCATCCCTCCCCACCTTGCTAGTTTAAATCATCCCAAGCAGTTCTAGCAAATTTCCCTGCCAGTATATTAGTTCCCTTCCAATTTAGGTGCAATCCGTCCTTCTTGTACAGGTCACTTCTACCCCAAAAGAGATTCCAATGATCCAAAAGTGTGAATCCTTCTCCCATGCACCAATTCCTCAGCCATGCATTAATCTGCTCTATCCTCCTATTCCTGCCCTCACTAGCTCATAGCACGCGGAGTAATCCAGATATTACTACGAAAGGACCTCTTTTTTGCCTAACTCACTGGAATCTCCATTCAGCATCTCTACCTTTTCCCTTCCTATGTCATTGGTTCCAATGTTGATAATGACCTCCTGCTAGCCCCTCTCAGCCTTGAGAACATTCTGCACCCTCTCTGAGACATCCTTGGTGGCAGTAGGGAAGCACCACACCATTCTGGTATTTTGCTGCTGGCCACAGAAACATCTATGTGTACCTCGGACTGGAGAGATCCCTGACACATTTGATTTCTTGGAACCCAACGTACCTCTCTTTGCATTAGAGCCAGTCTCAATAGCAGAAACCTGGCTGTTCCTGCTACGTTCCCCTGAGAGTCCATCATCCTCTACATTTTCCAAAACAGCATACTAGTTTGAAATGGGGATAGCCACAGAAGACTCCTGACTACCTGCCTACCTCTCTTACCTTTCCTGGAGTTACCCATCCATGTGACTGTATCTGTGACTTTCCCCCGTGCCTATAACTGCCATCCATCACATCCCCTGGCTCTTGTGAATTCCTCATTGTCTCTAACTGTCTCTCTGATCAATCCATTCAATCTGATAAGATTCACAACCAATGGCATTTACTGCAGATATAATACGCAGTAACCCGTAAACTCTCCCTAAATTCCCACATCTGACAAGAGGAGCATATCACTCTACTAAAGGCCATTTTTGCTTCATTCAGTCTACAGACCCAGAAAATAGCACTGTCTTATTCCTCTACAAAACACTGCTCCAGGTTAAATTAATATTTATGTCTTATATTTTAAGTTTAATCAAGAGACATATTTCAATAAAACATATAACCAAGAAAGAACCCACTCTACTCATTACTGCAGACTTACTCTAAGACCATGCTTAAAATATCCACTTATCTGTTTCTGGGCTGTGACCTCTCCCAAACAGGTTCCTCTAAGATCAGTTGTGAATTTCACTGTGTGTTAATTTTCCCAGATGCATTCCGATTTCCAGCGATACATGAATTCAAACAGCAAAGGCAGTAACTGTGCAGGTTCACTGCTCTGTCAGTTAGCAATGTGGGTTTCTTTCTCTCTCTCTCGCCTGCATTGACCTCACCATGTGCTTTCTTTGTCTGTTCCTCTCCCTTTTAAAAGTGCTGTTGTTTTGATTTTTTTTCTCCAAAGTTCCAAAACAATGCAATAGCATATAAAACAGTCATCACTACACCTGGAATTCATGGAAATCACCTGCAATACCTAAAATACCTCAAAAAAGGAGCAGCTGTTACAGCCAGAAATTTTTCCTGTCCTCCATCTTGGATTACAATAGACAATAGGTGCAGGAGTAGGCCATTCTGCCCTTCGAGCCAGCACCACCATTCATTATGATCATGGCTGATCATATCCTCAATCAGTATCCTGTTCCTGCCTTATCCCCATAACCCTTGATTCCACTATCCTTAAGAGCTCTATCCAACACTTTCTTGAAAGTATCAAGAGACTGGCCTCCATGCCTTTTGGGGCAGAGCATTCCATATACCCACACTCTCTGGTAAAGAAGTTTCTCCTCAACTCTGTTCTAAGTGGCCTACCCCTTATTTTTAAACGGTGTTTAAAATCTGATTGAAGATTTGTAGCTCGGGTATCCGTTGTTGTGGTTCTGCTCGCCGAGCTGGAAGTTTTTGCTGCAAACGTTTTGTTCCCTGGCTAGGGAACATCATCAGTGCTGTTGGAGCCTTGTGTGAAGCGCTGCTTTGATGTTTCTTCCGGTATTTATATTGGTTTGTTCTTGCCGCTTCCGGGTGTCAGTTTCAGCTGCAGTGATTTGTATGTGGGGTCCAGGTCGATGTGTCTGTTGATGGATGTTCTTGCCGTTTCCGGGTGTCAGTTTCAGCTGTAGTGGTTTGTATATGGTGTCCAGGTCAATGTGTCTGTTGATGGAGTTTGGGGATGAATGCCCAAACTCCATCAACAGACACATCGACCTGGACCCCACATACAAATCACTGCAGCTGAAACTGACACCCGGAAGCAGCAAGAACAAACCAATATAAATACCGGAAGAAACATCAAAGCAGCGCTTCACACGAGGCTCCAACAGCACTGATGATGTTCCCTAGCCAGGGAACGAAACGTTTGCAGCAAAAACTTCCAGCTCGGCGAGCAGAACCATTTAAACGGTGTCCTCTGGTTCGGGACTCACCCATCAGTGGAAACATGCTTCCTGCCTCTAGAGTGTCCAATCCTTTAATAATCTTATACGTCTCAATCAGATCCCCTCTCAGCCTTCTAAACTCAAGCGTATACAAGCCCAGTCGCTTCAATCTTTCAGCATAAGATAGTCCCACCATTCTGGGAATTGACCTCGTGAACCTACGCTGCATTGCCTCAATAGCCAGAGTGTCTTTCCTCAAATTTGGAGACCAAAACTGTGCACAATATTCCAGGTGCAGTCTCACCAAGGCCCTGTACAGCTGCAGAAGGACCTCTTTGCTTCTATACTCAATTCCTCTTGTTATGAAGGCCAGCATGCAATTAGCTTTCTTCACTGCCTGCTGTACCTGCATGCTTGCTTTCATTGACTGATGTACAAGAACACCTAGATCTCGCTGTACTGCCCCTTTACCTAACTTGACTCCATTTAGGTAGTAGTTTCCTAAATATTTCCTAAGAGGTTTTGCCTGACTAAACCTGTGTAATGTAGGAAAGCGATTGAACAAATATCATTCTCCCAGGACCCTGTCCCCAGTGACATTTCTTTCTGGCATTTGCCCAAATATAGTTGGGTGTAATGAGAGTTATTCAGAAAGTGTTGTTCCTGATAAGATGCTACCTCCACACGGTAAATGAATGAATTAGACAAGTTGGCATATTTAAAAACTGGCCCCCTTCTAAAGTTTGTTTATATGTTTGACTGGGACCACAGATTAAATTGAAACAATTAACTCCTGACCTCAAGCTTAAGTTGGTATACTCTTGATACCATAAATGGCTCTTACAACTTCCAGCATGCTCGCCAAGTGACCTCGGGAACATTAGACAAGCAATTCAGAGATATACTGTCTGCTACAACAAGCAAGCTTTGCAATTTTGTTTTTAAGAAATTAACAGTAGCTTAAGTTACTGATTGTAGGATTTTTCCAAAGCACAAGGAATCAAAAGGTTCCACTTACATTGCAGTGCATGGTCCCTTGATAAATTGCATATATTCTACTAACAGAAAAGATTTCTTTCCCCTAGTTAGTGACCAGAAGCACTAAATCATAAAAATAAATGTTTGTTTTTCTGTTAGCTGTCATAATGCTTTCAATTTAAGCAGGCAGTAAGGATGGATGGATTCCAAGTAATCAAGGCTATCTTCCTATGCAGTCTCCCAGTAAGTACTACTTTACTACTTTGGACTATTCTACCACCGAGGCATTATACAGTATACCATTCATATTCTGAAGGCAGGCATCTGGTGCTAAGATCAGTCTAGGGATAACATGGAATCAAAGAACAGAATAAAGCTACTTGACCTGTCATGTCTGTATGCCCTCTTTGAAAGTGCACGTGTGTTTTTTTTTCCCATAACCCCGTAAGCTCTTCAACTCAAGTGCCTCTGTATTCCCATAAAATTAATTCAAGAGTAAGCCATCAACACCTTTTTAGCTAAGATACTCTAAGCTCATGTCTAGCAGTTGAAAATGACCAAAGAGAAAAAGAATGAAAACTTGTGACAGGGAATTAAACATATATTACAATGCAAAGTGACAACAATACTGAAGCATGAGACATCAGAAAATCATAGTCCTCCTCATGATCTGTGGTTATATCAAAATATTCTGGGCCACTTCAAATGGGTGAAATTACAAAAGTACTGACGTGAAAGTAGTTAGACTTATTTTTTAATTCTAAATCTAAAAGCCACTTTTACCTGGCCAGAATGCTGACTTTCTGTACACCTTATTATAAAGAAACAGAACACAAATCTTGCCCTAAGTATCAATGATACCAGACAGGGAAGTGGACAGGAAAGGGGTTGGAAATGGTGGTGATGAACAGAGGATGAGGAGAAAGAAGAGAGTGAAAAGACTGGGGAAATAAGAGTGTGGTGAGAAGGGTATGGCCCATAGTGAGGGGGAAAGGGAGGGGGAAGGAGATGGCGGTTAAAGGACAGGAAGTGACAGGGGAAATAATAGGGCAATGAAACAGATGAGGAGGCATGGTTTGCTGGCACTGTAATTGGATTAGAAATCCACAACCCCAAATTAATCTTCTGACAATATCTTTGAATCCCATCGTGGCAGATGATGAAATTTGAATTCAGTAAAAAGGTAGCCTAAATGGTGAATAGGTAACCATCACCAATTGTCATAAAAACTTGTCTTTAATGGAAGGAAAACTGCTGTGTTTACCTGTTCAGGCCTACATTAATTGCAGAACCACAGCAATGTGGCTGACACTTAATGGCCTCTGAGTAATTAGAGATAGACAATAAATGTAGGCCTTGCCAGCAATAGTTCACATTGCATGAATAAATTACGAAATTGACACATAGGAAATTGCCCAGCAACATTAAAAATCCAGTAAATGAAATGCACAATTTTAAAGAAGTTATTGAGGAATCATTGCGTTGAAACTTTACCTTGGTCTTGAGGCTGAAGTGGCAAAAGACAGCCTACAGTTTACGGATGGTCCTGCACAGATTGCAGCAACCTACCAAAGAAGATGACCAAGGACAAGGCCAGAAAGAGCCACCATATGTGCTAGTCCTCTCATTACAGATTGCTTGGGTGTCAACAGGGATGATTGTCAAATGACAGGGAAATGGGGAGAGGCAGTATAGGCAGTGGAAAGTCCCATCAAGCCTGGACAACACTGCAACTAGCAGGACTGAGACTGAGTAAAAGAGAATCTTCTCCACACACAGTCTCCTCATAATCTCCATAACTAACAGACTGTTAAATTAATAATTCCCTGAGAAATCACACTCAGTCATGTTTATAAACCTGAGGAGGCTGATGGACTGTCTTCCTTTTACTGTCTCTTTATCAGCCTTGTGCACCAAAAATTATTGATAAAGAATAATTGTTTAATCTTCATTCTTTGCTTCTCTCTGAAATGTGTTAACAGTATAGCTGGTTGCTTCTTCTCTCTCATTTCCCAAAGTCTCATTGTCCAGACCCCTCCAGCCTCACTTTTTAAGGGCTTCTTTTCTCTGGTCTTTGAATGGTCTTCCAATCTCTAGAAATGGCAGATTCTTCTCATCCCTTATCTTGCATCAATATCTTTTATAAATTGTTTTAATTCTATTTCTGATTATTTCTACACTTCCTAGAAGGAATAGTTTTTTTTCTATCCATTCTATCAAAATCACTCATCATTTGAAAACATTTCACGTCATCCACCTTAGAGTACAATGGGATCTTGATCAGATAGGCTGGTGGGCTGAGGAGTGGCAGATTGAATTTCATTTAGATAAATTTGAGGTGCTGAATTTGGAACAGCAAATCAGGGCAGGAATTACACATTTAATGGTAAAGCTCTGGGGAGTGTTGTTGAACAAAGAGGCCTTGGAGTGCAGGTTTATTGTTCCTTGAAAGCAGAGTCGCAGGTAGACAGGATAGTGAAGAAGGAATTTGGTTTGCTTGCTTTTATTGATCAGTGCATTGAGAAAAGGAGTTGGGAGCTGCATGGGACATTAGTTAGGCCACTTCCACATATAATTCTGGTCACCCTGCCATATGAAGGATGTTGTGAAACTTGAAAGGGTTCAGAAAAGACTTACAAGGATTTTGCTAGGGTTGAAGCTACAGAGAGAGGCTGAATAGACTGGGGTTACTTCCCTGGAGCGTTGGAGGGCTGAGGAGTGACCTTATAGAATAAAAACATGAGGGGCATGTGTAGGGTGAAAAGCCAATGTCTTTTCCTCAAGGTAGCAGAGTTCAAAGCTAGTGGGCATAGATATAAGGTGAGAGGGGAAAGATTTAAAAGGGATCTAAGAGGCAACTTTTTCAAGCAGAGGGTGGTGCATGTATGGAATGAGCTGCCAGAGAAAGTGGTGAAGGCTGGTGTAAATACAACATTTAAAAGGCATCTGGATGGGTATATGAATAGGAAGATTCTGTTCGCCGAGCTGGAAGTTTTTGTTGCAAACGTTTCGTCCCCTGGCTAGGCGACATGATCAGTGCCCCTAGCCAGGGGACGAAACATTTGCAACAAAAACTTCCAGCTTGGCGAACAGAACCACAACAACGAGCACCCGAGCTACAAATCTTCGCACAAACCATGAATAGGAAGAGTTTAGAAGGACATGGGCTAAATGTTGGCAAATGGAACCACATTAATTTTAAATATCTGGTCAGCATGGATGACTTGGACTGAAGAATCTCTTTCCATGCCAAACAGCTCTATGACTCTTAACTTTTTTTATTCAAGAAAATGACTGTGTTTCTTGGACATCAATAATCTTCACCCCAGTGCATCACTCCAGGAGCTCCTCAAGGTCATGTCCTAGACACAGCCATCTTCAGCTGCTTCACCAATGGACTTTCTCCAACATAAGGTCAGAAGAGGGGATATTCCATCTGGTCAGGAGTGTGATGGGATATTTCCTACTTACTTGGATGAATGCATCTCTAATATTACTCAAAAGGCTTGACACCATCCAGGACAAAGCATGTTGTTTGATTGGCAACCCACCCACTAGCTTTAACATTCACTCCCTTCACCACCAATGCACACTGACAGCAGTATGTACCAACTACAAGAAGGCTGTAATAACTCACCAAGGCTCCTTTAATAGTACCATTCAAATCCACAACATCTACCTCCTAGAAGGTTAAAGGGCAAAAGATGCATGGGAGCGTCACCACCTATATGTTGCTTACCAGCCACACTCCATCATTCACTGTGGCTGAAGTAAAATCTTGGAATTCATTTCCTTACAACACTGTGGGTGCACCTATACTGCAAAGAATTGCAACAATTTAAGTTGGCAGTTCACCACCACATTTCTCAGGACAACTGAAAATGGGCAATAAATGCTGGCCTAGCCAGCAAGACTCATATCTCTTGAACAAATAAAAAGCAGCCTTAATGTGTCCAACTTCTGAACAACTGAATTCCCTGGTCCTCAGAAAAAAACTGATAAATTTCCTCCTTTCTCTTTATAAAATATTAAAATTTTATCTAAAATGCAGTGAAAGTCTTTGAATGATCTCTTTGCTTTTAAATTTTATGCCTGTAGTTATAGTCCTACGTGGTCCATAGCTGGTTTTTAAAACTATTTTAACAATTTTCTCCACTACCTTTAAGGATTTGAGTACATGTTCACCAAGGTTACTCTGCTCACTGAATTTTTCAAAGCTTTCCATTTATACCACAGGGTTGTTCAACAGGTGCCCTCCGGCCAGAACATGGCCCTGGAGAAGATCCTATCCAAACCACCAGCAAGCCTCAAATTACAGGAAGCAAAATTGGGGCTGGGCAAAGGAAGGAATCTGAAAAGGTAGGCCTCAGAACAAGAAGAGTGGGCAAGAAGGGGATCATGGGACAGGCAGGCAGTGACTCCTAGAGA
The DNA here is from genome assembly GCF_020745735.1 of Hemiscyllium ocellatum. NCBI lineage: Eukaryota > Metazoa > Chordata > Chondrichthyes > Orectolobiformes > Hemiscylliidae > Hemiscyllium > Hemiscyllium ocellatum. The sequence goes on from NC_083401.1 coordinate 166,885,631, forward strand.
GGTGGGTGAGAAAATGATGCCCGGACAGTCAGCAGCACAAGAACAGTAGGCAAGATGAAACATAGAGACAAGCAGTCAGCAGCACAGAGCATATCAAAGAGGAAAACCAAGACAGGTAGTTGGCAATATCTAGATACGCCTGATCATGGTCACATTGGTCTATCTGCACAAGGATTTCCTGTTTATGTCTCAAGCATTCTCAGTCAGATCCACCAACATTGAGCTGATGTTCTTTTCTGACCACTGTCTGCTGTTGAATTCACCCATTGAATGGCCGGCAGGCTGGAAAGGGAATGTGGAAGCTGGATGTGAAACTGCTGATCTCATAATACATTAAGGAACTTGAAAAAGATTACACAGGTTGGACCCATGAAACACCTCTTTGAGTCTCCAGTGGACTGTTGGGAACCAGTCAATGGGAGCAACATGAGCTTATTTAACTTCAAAGGTGTAGAGATAGCAAGAGAGAGATGGGCAAAATTGTCCAAATGCCAGTAAAGCACGCAGAACCTACTCCCACTCAGATAATAGGGATTGTTTTCAAGGAGGATATCCAGGAAATTAACAGCCAGCAAGTCTCACTGTTTGCCTCAAAGGCCTTCAAGATAATCTTCCAGCCCTTGGTCTGCTCCGTGAGCAGGATCAGATGTGCTCTTGTTTTTCTTTCTTCCAGAAGGTGTAAATGGAAAATTTAGCAGGATTGGAGTGTTTGAGTTAGGAGAATCTAGATAGGGTGGAACTTTGTTCCCTGGAACATTGGAGGATGAGGGATGATCTTACAGAGGTTTACAAAATCATGAGGTAAATAGTAAACACCTTTTTCCAAGGGTTGGGGTGTCCAAAACTAGAGGGCATATGTTTAAGCTGAGAGGAGAAAGATTTAAATAGGACCTGAGGGGCAACCTTTTCACACAGAGGGTGGTGCCTGTATGGAATGAGCTGCCAGAAATAATGGCAGAATTGGGTACAATCACAACATTTAAAAGTTAAAAATCACACAACATCAGGTTATAGTCCAACAAGTTTACTTGGAAGCACTAGTTTTCAAAGTGCCACGACAACCACCTAATGAAGGAGCAGCGCTCTGAAAGCTTGTACTTCCAAACAAATTTGCTGGACTATAACCTGGTGTTGTGTGATTTTTAACTTTGTCCAACCCAGTTCAACACCAAGTCATGGCCAACATTTAAAAGACATTTGTACAGGCACATGAATAGAAAGGTTTAGAGGGATATGGGTCAAATGAGGGCAAATGGACTAACTCAATTTAGGATGCTTAGTTAACATGGACGAATGGGACCAAAGGGTCTATATGACTCTATGAAACTTTGGTGATCAGCAGCCAAAATGAATAAGATAGCTCTTGGTCCTACCCAAACAGGAAAATGAATTGCATTAGGAGATCAAGATCATAGTCTTAGATAGGATTCCTGAATATAAACTTGTAGTGATCTCCTAGTATACACAATTCTGGGTGCACTTTTGACATCTTCTTGGGAAACCTCCAACATCATCTCAGTTTGAAATTTTGAGGATCAGCAAATCCTTTTAGAATAGACCATATGACATGAAATTCACAGATAACACGCCCTCCCAGTTGTGCCTGTCCTCTATCAAGAAGATCTTACGACAACAGAACATAGGAGAAATTGGAGCAACCATGTGCTGACCAAGGCCCTCTAGTCCTTTGAGAAGAATAAACTCCTGGAAGTGATGGCTTATTGCTGAGCTGTATTCAGCTTTGTGGGACTTACAGTCAGAGTCATTGTTGATTAGCGAGGACCTGCTGGAGATATATGACAGTATGCTTCTGGCAGAAGGCATATGCAAATCCATGAGGAAGGGTATTATCATCCTCAACTACAAGCAGGCAGAGTGAGGAGATTAGAAATTGGTGACCTTTCTCATCGTTGAATGTTGATTATAAAATCTTGCCTAAGGTCATTGTCAACCAGGTCAGGTCTGCTCTGGGATCAATAATTAACCACAGCCAAACCTGCACTGTACCAAGCAAGAAGATCTCTGAGAGGTTCTTATTCTCTGAGATATGATCGCCTATGTGCATGACAGGCAGGGGCAGACACCTGCTTCATTGGTCTGGACCAGGAGAAGGCTTTTGACAGTACAGTGCACACCTACATGAGGGACATACTCTCGAAAACGGTGTTTGGGGAGGGAATCTGCAATTGATTCTGACTGCTCTACACCAACATCAGTAATGCAGTCTCAATCAATAGTTGGTAATCAGAAAATTTCCTGATCAGATCTGGAGTCAGGTAGGGATGGCCTCTCTCCAGCCTTGTTTGTATGTTAAATAGAATCTTTTGGTGAGTCCATGAGAAAGAATGTGAGCATCAGAAGGGTGATTCTTCCAGGCAGTAGAGGCCCACAGGTCAAAGACTTGCTGTTCATGGACAGCACTGCCCTTTTTCTGCTCAGATCCGCTGTCAGTGTGCAGACTCACAAGCATCTGCAATCAATTTATCTGGCCTCATAAGTCAAAGTAAATCAAGGCAAGATCATGCTATTTAAGAATGAGGCTGACTAATTATTTATGCCCTTCACCACAGGATCAGATTTTCGGAAGGTGGAAGGAATATGGTTTCAGGAGGCATGCGTCAAACAAGCCTGACCACCCCGGCCGACCCATTGTCTCAGCATGCTCCTGCCCCACTGAATTTATCTCTACCTACCTCGACACTGTCCTATCCCCCATAGTCCAGGAACTCCCCACATACGTTCGCGACACCACCCATGCCCTGGTCCTCACCCTTAACAATTTCTTCTTTGAATTCTCCCACTTCCTCCAGACCAAAGGGGAAGCCATGGGCACATGTATGGGCCCCAGCTGTGCCTTTCTCTTTGTTGGCTAAGTAGAACAGTTGATCTTCCGTAATTACACCGGCACCACTCCCTACCTCTTCCTCCGCTACATTGATGACTGCATTGGCGCCACCTCGTGCTCCCGCGAGGAGGTTGAGCAATTCATCAACTTCACCAACACATTCCACCCTCACCTTAAATTTACGTGGACCATCTCTGACACCTCCCTCCCCTTCCTGGACCTCTCCATCTCCATTAATGACGACCGACTTAACACTGACATTTTTTACAAACCCACTGACTCACACAGCTAACTGGATTACACCTCTTCCCATCCTATCTCTTGCAAAAATGCCATCCCGTATTCCCAATTCCTCCGCCTCCGTCGTATCTGCTGCCAGGAGGACCAGTTCCACCATAGAACACACCTAACGGACTCCTTCTTTACAGACCGCAATTTCCCTTCCCATGTGGTTAAAGCTGCCCTCCAATGTATCTCGTCCACATCCCGCACCTCCGCCCTCAGACCCCACCCCTCCAACCATAACAAGGACAGAACACCCCTGGTGCTCATGTTCTACCCTACAAACCTTCGCATAAACCTTCGTGTGGGCAGCACGGTGGCACAGTGGTTAGCACTGCTGCCTCACAGCGCTTGAGACCCGGGTTCAATTCCCGACTCAGGCGACTGACTGTGGAGTTTGCACGTTCTCCCCGTGTCTGCGTGGGTTTCCTCCGGGTGCTCCGGTTTCCTCCCACAGTCCAAAGATGTGCGGGTCAGGTGAATTGGCCATGCTAAATTGCCCGTAGTGTTAGGTAAGGGGTAAATGTAGGGGTATGGGTGGGTTGCGCTTCGGCGGGTCGGTGTGGACTTGTTGGGCCGAAGGGCCTGTTTCCACACTGTAAGTAATCTAAACCAAATCATCCGCCGACATTTCCGCCACCTCTAAAAAGACCCCACCACCAGGGATATATTTCCCTCCCCACCCCTTTCCAACTTCCGCAAAGGCCGTTCCCTCCGTGACTACCTGGTCAGGTCCACGCTCCCCTATGTCCCACCCTCCCATCCTGGCACTTTCCCCTGCCACCGCAGGAACTGTAAAACCTGTGCCCACACCTCCTCCCTCACCTCTATCCAAGGCCCTAAAGGAGCCTTCCACATCCATCAATGTTTTACCCTGCACATCCACTAATATCATTTATTGTATCCGTTGCTCCCAATGCGGTCTCCTCTACATTGGGGAGACGGGACGCCTCCTAGTAGAGCGCTTTAGGGAACATCTCCGAGACACCCTCACCAATCAACCACACCGCCCCGTGGCCCAACATTTCAACTCTCCCTCCCACTCTGCTGAGGACATGGAGGTCCTGGGTCTCCTTCACCGCCACTCCCTCACCACCAGAAGCCTGGAGGAAGAACGCTTCATCTTCCGCCTCGGAACACTTCAACCCCAGGGCATCAATGTGGACTTCAACAGTTTCCTCATTTCCCCTTCCCTCACCTCATCCTAGTTTCAAACTTCCAGCTCAGCACTGTCACCATGACTTGTCCGACCTGCCTAGCTCCTTTTCCACCTATCCACTCCACACTTTCCTCCCTGACCTATCACCTTCATCTCCTCCCCCACTCACCCATTGTACTCTATGTTAATCTCTCCCCACCCTCAACTCCCCAAACTTATCTCTCCACGCTTCAGTCTCTCTTCCTTTATTCCTGATGAAGGGCTTTTGTCCAAAACGTCGATTTCGCTGCTCATTGGATGCTGCCTGAACTGCTGTGGTCTTCCAGCACCACTGATCCAGAATCTGGTTTCCAGCATCTGCAGTCATTGTTTTTACCTTGTTGATCAAAACCTGGGAGTCTATTGCCAAGGTGAGGCAGAAACTGAGGGAGCACTGCTCCTACTCTGTTGTGGGTTAAACACCTGGTCATCAGATGGGAGGTACTATTGGCACTATCATATGTGGTACAGATTGGTCTATTCCCTGTGCCTATGCCAAGGTAGCACACCATGTAGAAAGCTCTGGATACGAGGTCCTTATTCTGACAGCTATATTTGTGATTGGCTGTATCAAGCTATGCATATGAGAAAGTGTATTAAGTATGAGCAGGTTTGGAAAGAGTTAAGTTTAGGGTTGCTTGACAAAGACTCAGCTAGCATGACTTTGTCCAGACAAGAACTTGCAGTAAACAATGAGGTGCTGAAGGCTAGGGTTATGGGTTAACGAGGTGAAAAGCATCCATTGTTTAATGCCAGATGGCTTAATCTTTACTGTTGATGCTCACTGATTGTAATGGTCACCTAATCAATATAGATGTTGCCTTATTTGGATGCTGCTCCTTGTAACTGACTGCATAATTCCTTAAGAATCTGCAGTTCGAGAGAAGACCAAGAACACACGTTTCTGTGCACATAGGTGATTGTTGTCTCTCCCTCCTGGGCCTGAAATAAAGGTGGAGAAGGTAGAACCATACTGTGTCTCTGCGTGTTTGATTGAATGATAAGGGGAGAGAGAAATGGGACGACACGTAGACCCTCAGTATGCAAACACCAAGTGTCACTAAATAATGAAGTCGTATCTGTCCTCGGTTTTACAAAGGATGAGTCTGGTCTCATTGCCATGGAACGCTCCAAGTAGTTGCAGTATTCCATATACCTGTCTCTCATGGAAAAATATGCAAAGGAAAACACCGTTAGCTGCAAGTCTGTCAGGCAGTGGGCAGCACGTAATGTCCTCAAGACCTTGCAGGAAAAGGAGAGGGTTGATCCTGTCAGATGATTACCTGAGCAGATCGTCAAAGTTATTTGACAAAATGTCTCAACACATAACTTTTCTACAAACAGCCAAGACTTGACTGGTGGTGAGAAAGGCAGTACTCATCAGATCGCTTATGCATGCTTGGACTTGCTTAGCTATTGTCATTGCCCCCGAAGCAACTGCGGGGAAGAAAAATATATACATCTCCTTTGAAGTGTGTCTTTATAAAGGTTTGGAGACAGATGAAGCAGTGTCGGGATTCGTCCCAAACAGCTCTGTGACACAAGACTCTGTATTTTATGGTCTATTCACTAGGACGCAAACCAAGACAACTTTGACTGTGTCTGGAAGACCATCAATTTGGTGAAAGATATTTTGTGGTCTGCCCTAAGTTTGTTAGTCTTCCAATGCAAAGCGTTAACTTCAACTGAGTGTTGCAGACTGTCACAGTCTAAGGTCCAGAACTACATGCTCAGGGACACACTAAAGCCTGGGGCAGCTGCTGTCAAGGCTTAGTGGAGAAATTTCTGAGGAATATCAAATTCCAATATGTTTGTGTTTTTTTGGGGGAGTCTCCTTCTAATTTAGCTATGCAGCATTTTATATAATTCCAGCATAACCTGTTTGCTCTTGTATACGCTGCCTCAGTTAATGAAGACAAATATCTCACATGTCTGTGTTTATACTCCAACTGCTTTTAAATAAAAGCCAGCATGCCATTTGCCTTCCTTATTTTGTGTTAAATTTGTATGTTAGCTTTATGTGAATTTTGCACGAGCACTCAGAAATCCAACTGTACTGTAGCTTTCTGCAATTGTTAATAAAACAAAGAACTGCGGATGCTGGAGATCTCAAACAAAGACAGAAATTGCCAGCAAAACTCAGCAGGTCTGGTAGCATTCATGGGGTGAAAGCAGAGTTAATGTTTCGGGTTTAGTGACTCTTCATCAGAACTGGAGAGAATTGGGGCCCTAGCACTGAACACGATTTCACTCCTTACAGGTTGCCATCTTGAAAAGGTCCCCTTTATCCCATCACTTTATTTTCTATTATTTAGTTGATCCTCTATCTGTGCAAATTTACCACCCTAAACACCACAGGTTTTCACTAAGTAATCTAATGTGTGGTGCTTTATTAAGCCTGAAAATCCAAATATATTACATCCACTGCTTCTCCTTTATCTATCCTACTGGTTACCTCCTCAAATAATTCAAATATGTTTGTCAAGTATGATTTCTCTTTGAGAAACCATATAGATTCTGCTTGATCATATTATGTTGTTCTAAATAACCTGCTATTACATTCATTATAGCTGAATTACAGATACTAACATTTTTGCAATAACATGTTAAGCTAACTAACAATAGTTACCGGAATTTTCCTTTCCTTTCCTTGTTTAAATGAAGATGTTAATTTGGGAGTTTTCCAATCCTCTGGAGCTCTTGCATAATCTAATGACTCTTGGAAGATTACCACTAGTGCATCCATTATGTCTACAGGTACTGATTTTCATATTCTAGGATGCAAACCATTAGGTTCAGGTGACATTTTGATCTTTAGCGCCATTAGTTTCTCTTGCATTACTTTTCTCTCGTGATAGGTATTGTATTTATTTCCTTCTCCTCCTTTGCTCTTTAATTATTTATTAATTTTGTATTAGTATTTCACTGATGCAAACAATTTATTCAACTCCTCTGCCAATTCTTCCCAAGATTACTGGGAGGCGAGAAATGAAATAGCTGGGGCCCTGACAGATATCTTTGTGGCATCCTTAAATGCAAGTGAGGTGCCAGAGAACAGGAAGGTTGCTCATGTTGTCCCCCTGTACAAGAAGGGTAGTAGGGATAGCCTGGGTAATTACAGACCAGTGAGCCTGACGTCGGTAGTGGGAAAGTTGCTGGAGAGGGTACTGAGGGATAGGATCTACTTATATTTAGAAAAGAATGGGCTTATCATTGGTAGGCAATGTGGTTTTGCCCAGGGGAGATCGTGCCTTACCAACTTAATAGAGTTCTTTGAGGAAGTGACCAAGTTGGTAGATGAAGGAAGGACTGTTGATGTCATATACATGGACTTTAGTAAGGCGTTTGATAAGGTTCCCCATAGTAGACTAATGGAGAAGATGAAGTCACATGGTGTGCAGGGTGTGCTAGCTAGGTAGATAAAGAACTAGTTGAGCAACAGGAGACAGAGAATAGTAGTTGAGGGAGTTTCTCAAAATGGAGAAAGGTGACCAGTGGTGTTCCATAGGGATCAGTGTTGGGGCCACTGTTGTTTGTAATATACATAAATGATCTGGAAGAGGGCACTGTTGGTATGATCAGCAAGTTTGCAGATGACACGAAGATTGGTGGAGTAGCAGAAAGCATAAGGGACTGTCAAAGACTACAGGAGGATATAGATAGACTGGAGAGTTGGGCGGAAAAGTGGCAGATGGATTTCAATCCAGACAAATGTGAGGTGATGCATTTAGACAAGACTAATTCTAGTGCAAATTATACAATGAACAGAAGAGCCTTGAGAAAAACTGATGGGCAGAGAGATCTGGGAGTACAGGTCCATTGTACCCTGAAGGTTGCTGCACAGGTGGATAGAGTGGTCAAAAAGGCATATAGTATGCTTGCCTTCATTGGACAGGGTATTGGGTATAAGAGCTAGCAAATCATGTTAAAATTATACAAGACATTGGTTCAGCCACATTTAGAATACTGTGTATAGTTCTGGCTGCCATATTACCAAAAGGATGTGGACACTTTGGAGAGGGCAAGGTTTGTGAAGGTTTGTAGCTCAGTTGAGGTTTAGGTGTAGCTTTGCTCGCTGAGCTGTAGGTTTGGTATGCAGACATTTCATTACCTGGCTAGGTAACATCATCAGTGGCGACCTCCAAGTGAAGCGAAGCTGTTGTCTCCTGCTTTCTAATTATATGTTTGTCCTGGATGGGGTTCCTGTTCAGGAAATGACATCACCACAAACCCCAGGAACCCCATCCAGGACAACATATAAATAGAAAGCTGGTAACAACAGCTTCACTTCACTTGGAGGTCGCCACTGATGATGTTACCTAGCCAGGTAATGAAACGTCTGCATATCAAACCTACAGCTCAGCGAGCAAAGCTACACCCTAAGCTTTGGAGACGGTGCAGAGAAGGTTTACGAGGATGTTGCCTGGTATGGAAGGTGCTAGCTATGAAGAGAGGTTGAGTAGGTTAGGTTTACAAAATCATGAAAGGTATAAACAGGGTGGATACAGAGAAGCTCTTTCCCAGGGTGAAGGATTCAATAATGAGAGGTCATGCTTTCAAGGTTAGGAGGTGGAAGATTTAAGGGGGATACATGCGGCAAGTACTTCACACAGAGGTTGGTGGCAGTCTGGAACGCATTGCCAGCAAAGATGATGGAAGCAGGCACGGTAGATTCATTTAAGATGTATCTGGACAGATGCATGAGTAGGTGGGGAGCAGAGGGATATAGATGCTTAGGAATTGACCAATAGGTTTAGACAGTACATTTGGATCTGCTCAGGCTTGGAGGGCCAAAGGCCATGTTCCTGGGCTGTAAATTTTCTTTGTTCTATTATTTGCCCAGCCTCATTCACAAAAAGGCATATGTTAACTTTGACCCCCCCCACCCCCTTCCTTTTTATATACATAAAGAAGCTCTTGCTGTCCATCTCAAATTACCATCAAGGTTTAGCTCTTCACTTCCAGAGTGTGGAAGCAAGCCATTTGGCCCATCACATCCCCATTAACCCTCCACAGAGTATCCCACTCAAACCCACCTCCCTATCCTATCCCTGTAGCTCCATATTTCCCATGGCTAATTCACCTAACCTGCACATCCCTGGGCACTATGGGCAATTTAACATGACCAATCTACTTGACCTGTACATCTTTGGATTGTGGGAGGAAACTGGAGCACTTGGACAAAACCCACACAGACAGGGGAAGAATGTGCAAACTCCACACAGTCACCCGAGGGTGAAGTTGAACCTCAGTCCTTGGTGCTGAGAGGCAGCAGTGCTAACCACTGAGCCACTGTACTTCCCTTATCTTTTTAAATGTTGTCAATAGTTTTTGTTCCCACAGAATACATTGTTACCACATTAAGCCAAGCCATTTGGCTCATCAAATCCATGCAAGCAAGTCTAACCCCACCTTTCTGTTTAATTTTCAAATTCTCTTTTTCTTCTTTCTAGGCAACTAAACAGTTTCATTTTAATATAATTTAACCTGAAAAATACTTAGCTGTTCCCTTTTTTGTTGTTTTTCTTAGATTTTATTCAATATATTTTCCACTGGCATGCAGGCATTTCCCCTTGTTTTCATCGCATTCCCTTTGTTACAATTCCATAATTGATCACTCTTTTTACCTGTTTTTGAATTCAGTCTGAAGAATTTTCCATCAGATAATAGTATAAATGATAAATGAGAATTTTTTCCTGAATCCCGATCTGTTGCTTGCACTTTTCCAACCAGGCCCTGAGGAATGGGGCTTTCTTCAATTGTGAAAAAGTACAAATTTTGTGTGAAAAGAGGAGGATTATCATTTTCATCCATAACATTAACGATTACAGATGCAATAGCACTTTGTTTTAAGTGGTCCTTTGGATTTGTGGCAAACACTTTAAAGCTATAGCTATGCTTCTTTTCATAGTCCAGAGCTTTATGAATGTAAATCCAGCCACTAGCAGCATGGATGCCAAATGTTAATGAATCCAAGTTTTGCTGAAGTGAGTAAACCAAGCCTGAGGCCACCTTAGAATCCTGCATGTGAGCATGAACTTGTAAAATTCTCATATTTAATGGTGCAGCCTCACTGACTTCAACTTCATAAATTAACGTTTCAAATGTCAAATTACCATCCAAATGGTCAACATTTACTAATAACATGAACACAGCACTCAGAGGTTGAGCTCCATGGTCACTTGCTAGAATATGTATACTGTATTGTTTTTTCTTTGAGAAAACAGTCCTGTTCAGATAAAGTGTTCCATGTATGTAATCAATGCTAAAAGTTTGTTCATAGTCATTCTGTAGACTGTACATGATTATTCCATTTAATCCACTGTCTTTATCTTTAGCATGAGCAATGTAGAGGACTGTTCCTGGCAAGGTATTTTTTGAAATAGTAATAATTTCAGATGCTTGATAGAAAGCTGGTGCATTATCATTGACATCAATAATTGTTATGTTGACATGTACAGAGGTGGAGACAGGAGAGCTGCTAGTTTGAGACTCAATAGTAAGCATCACAAAAGGTTGAGTTTCATGATCTAACTGCTTATTACTTCTGATGAGACCAGATTTAGATTCAATTGAAAAATAGCGATTTGGATCACCAGAGGAAATTCTGTACTTCAGTTCTAGAGAATCTGAAAACAGGAGGAAAAAAAGTTTTAAAAAATTAAATATAATCCATACAAGCACATATGTTAACTTCTCCAAAGTCACTGTATTTTTCAGTAATTAGCAGTGGTTGTCAGGCACACATTAACTAATTGACTTCATTCTTTGATAAAAGCATACAGTAAACCCTCTTCAATCTAGAACGTGTTCAGACCATTTGATATCTTCAAACTTTCCGCACTGTCTTTAAATACGTATTCCAAATGCTACCTTCGCAGATTTTTAGATGCTGAGTTATGCTAAGAAAATCTGTGACATAAAGAATACTCTGCATTCCTCATCAATAATCACTATATTCAGCTATGGCCTGAAACATGGATCTGAATTTTTGCTTCTGGATTGGTTAACAGATTTCAGGAAGTTTCCCACTTGCTGTACCTACAATGGGAACAAGTACCTCAAATGAAAGGATCTTCATTCTAGTGGAGGGGATGGAGGTGGACACAGGGTTGCCATGCACTAAGGCAGACTGGTTAGAGGGCGCACTGTTCTGACCGTTTGCTTAAACATTAGTCCCTTTAGAGAAGATTTGTAGCTCAGGTTGTACATTTGCTCTATTGAGCTGATAGATTTTTCTATCGTTTCGTCACCATGCTAGGTAACATCATCAGTGAGCCTCCGACGAAGCATGTTTTTGAGTCCTGCTTGCTGTTGTGTGTCTTGGTCTGTGGTGGTGGGTGATATCACTTCCAGTTCTTTTTCTGAGAGGTTGGTAAACGGGTTCCAAATCTATAATGATTGTTAATGGCGTTCCAGTTTGAATACCAGGCCTCTAAGATTTCCTGTGCTCATGTACACGAGCACCAACTAGTCACCAAAAGACACAACCAACTATTACTACTATCCATACACACAGACAAAGAGCGACACAAGTTTGACTGGGACAATACATCCATCATGGGACAGGCTAAACAAAGATACACATGGGAATTCCTAGAGGCCTGGCATTCAAACCGCAACTCCATTAACAAATATATAGATTTGGACCCCATTTACCAACCTATCAGAAAAAGAACCAATATCACCCACCACAACTTACCAAAAGACATAAATAGCAAGGGGGACATAACAGCAGTGCTCTCCGGAGGCTCACTGATGATGTTACCTAGCATGGTGACAAAACATCAGAGAACAAATCTACCAGCTCAGCAAACAAATGTACAACTTGATTAGTGCTTTTAGCACTCATACAGTGACACCCCTCATCCTCTCCCCACAGGCCTCCAACTTCCTACTTTAACTCAGGACCTCAAAACATCAGGGGCTCCTCAATCACTTTCCATTGATTTAAGACTTTAAGTAGAATAGCAAGCATAGTTCTGTCTGATCTCTACTTCCTGAGTTATACCTGCACTCTTTCCAACATTGTAAACTGTGACACTGCTCAGTGACTCCTCGTGGTAACTTACAGCTGAGGCAGAAGTCCAGACTTCTGAGGAGGCCCAGGGAACTCCCATAATTCCTGGTCTAAGGAAGTTATAACATTGGGAATAGGAGCAGTAATAAGCCATTCACTACCTCATACGTTCTCTGCGTTTAGTAAGATAGTAGTGATCTTCCACTACAGCCACAACTTCCTACAGTAGCTTCATTATTCTTCATTAAAGTAAGTAAAGTGATTTAAAGGTTTAAGGCAAAGAGGGATTAGAAAGATACAGACAGCTTGGGTAAGCATAATGCCCCTCTCACAAAGAGGGGATTCTGGACTTTTCTCATGACCCAGCTGAGTCCATGCGCAGTACAGTCACCAGCCGCATGAACTGGAACTTTGGTGTCAGAGTTCGAGTAGCAGCTCTGAGATGCATCTGTGAGAGACAGAACTATGTGGATAGCATATTTAGTGAAGTGGTCATACCACAAGACAGAGACAAACAGACAGACAGGGAATGGGTGACTGTCAGGCAGTCCCAGCTAAACAGGAGGGAAATGCAGCAGTTCCCAGAGATTCCACTCACCAACCAGTTTTCCATTCTGGGTATCAGTGAAGCAAATGGATGCTTGGAGTGCAGCACAGGTGATGTACAAGGGAATTCTTTAGTAGCAGAAACAGAGAGGTGTTTCTTTGGCTGCAACTTGACTCCAGGATGGTTTGTTGTCTCCCTTGGTGTTGGGATCAGGAGTGTCAGAATAACTGCAGGATATTCTTCCTCGGGAAGGTGAACAGTTTACATTGACACTAACAGCATTGGTAGGAAGGGAGATGTGGTCCTGCAATCAAAATTTAGAAAGCTCTAAAACAGTAATCTCTGGCTTACTCCCAGTAGCACGAGCAAGTGAGTACAGAAATTGGACGTTAAGACAGCCAAATGTGTGGCTCAAAAGATGGTGCATACGGACGACTTTAGATTCCTGGGACATGAAGACTGACCCTATGAAGACGACAATATAAGCAAACAGGTTGCATCTGAATAGATTAAATATGAAGGTAGGCTAGCCAGTAATATTAGAAATGATAGTAAAAGTTTCTTTCAATACATAAGAAACAAACGACAGGCAAAAGTAGACATTGGGCCACATCAAACTGATGCTGGAAGCCTCGTAATGGGAGATAATGAAAAGCAGGAGAACTTAACAAGTATTTTGCGTCAGTCTTCACAGTGGAAGACATGAACAATATCCCAACAATGAAAGGGAGTCAGAGGGCTGAGTTGAGTATGGTTGCCGTTACAAAAGAGAAAGTGTTAGTAAAACTAAAAGGTCTTAAAATTGATAAATCTCCTGGCCCCGATGGGATACATCCTAGAGTACTGAGAGAGGTGGCTGAGGAAATAGCGGAGGCATTGGTTGAGATCTTTCAAGAGTCACTGGAGTCAGGGAAAGTCCTGGATGATTGGAAGATCGCTGTTGTAACCCCCTTGTTCATGAAAGGATCAAGACAAAAGATGGAAAATTATAGGCCAATTAGCCTAACCTCGGTTGTTGGTAAAATTCTAGAATCCATCATTAAGGATGAGGTTTCTAAATTCTTGGAAGAGTAGAGTCATATTAGAACAAGTCAACATGGATTTAGTAAGGGGAGGTTGTGTCTGACAAAACTGTTGGAATTCTTTGAAGAGGTGACAAGTAGGTTAGACCAGGGAAACCCAGTGGATGTGGTCTATCTAGACTTCCAAAAGGCCTTTGATAAGGTGCCACACGGGAGGCTGCTGAGCAACGTGAAGGCCCATGGTGTTCGAGGTGAGTTACTGATATGGATTGAGGATTGGCTGTCTGATAGAAGGCAGAGAGTTGGGATAAAAGGTTCTTTTTCAGAATGGCAGCCGGTGACGAGCAGTGTCCCGCAGGGCTGTTGGGGCCGCAGCTGTTCACATTATATATTAATGATCTGGATGAAGGGACTGGGGGCATTCTAGCGAAGTTTGCCGATGATACGAAGTTAGGTGGACAGGCAGGTAGTACTCAGGAAGTGGGGAGGCTGCAGAAGGATCTAGACAGTTTGGGAGAGTGGTCCAGGAAATGGCTGATGGAATTCAACGTGAGCAAATGCGAGGTCTTGCACTTTGGAAAAAAGAATAAAAGCATAAACTACTTTCTAAACGGTGAGAAAATTCATAAACCCAAAGTATAAAAGGAGCTGGGAGTGCTAGTCGAGGATTCTCTAAAGGTAAACATGCAGGTTGAGTCCGTGATTAAGAAAGTGAATGCAATGTTGTCACTTATCTCAAGAGGGTTGGAATATAAAAGCAGAGATGTGCTACTGAGACTTTATAAAGCTCTGGTTAGGCCCCATTTGGAGTACTGTGTCCAGTTTTGGTCCCCATACCTCAGGAAGGACATTCTGGCACTGGAACATGTCCAGCAGAGATTCACATGGATGATCCCTGAAATGGTTGGTCTAACAAATGAGGAACGGCTGAGGATCCTGGGATTGTATTCATTGGAGTTTAGAAGATTAAGGGGAGACGTAATAGAAACTTACAAGATAATACATGGCTTGGAAAGGGTGGACGCTAGGAAAGTTTTTCCGTTAGGCGAGGAGACTAGGACCCATGGACACAGCCTTAAAATTAGAGGAAGTCAATTCAGAACAGAAATGCGGAGACATTTCTTCAGCCACAGAGTGGTGGGCCTGTGGAATTCCTTGCCGCAGAGTGCAGTGGAGGCCGGGACGCTAAATGTCTTCAAGGCAGAGATTGATAGATTCTTGATGTCTCGATGAATTAAGGGCTACGGGGAGATTGCGGGTAAGTGGAGTTGAAATGCCCATCAGCCATGATTGAATAGCGGAGTGGACTCGATGGGCCGAATGGCCTTACGTCCACTCTTATGTCTTATGGAATAGAGCTAGAGCAGTGTTCCTTGTGGGGTGTTCGGCCAGTGTTGTCAGGTAGGTTTAAGCGAACTCTTTAGGGGTATGGGGAACAGAGAGAATATTTGAAAGTAATAACAGGGTACACAAAATGCTGGGATTATAATAGACAATGATAAGTTAATAGATGGAGTTTTCTTTCATTCATTCATCATGTGGTCATTGTTGGTCAGGCCAGCATATATTGCCTGTCCCTTGAGAAGGTGAGCTGCCTTCTTGAATCTTTGCGACCGTTGTGGTTGAGTTAACTCACACTGCAATTAGGGAGAGGCTTCTGGGATTTTGACCCAGTAAAATAAAATGGACAGCAATATATCTCTGAGTCAGGATGGTAAATGGCTTGATCGGGACTTGCAGATGGTGGTGTTCCCTTGTAGCTGTTGCCCTTGTCTTTCTAGATAGAAGTGGTTGTGGGTTTGGAAGGTGCTGTCTAAGGATCTTTGGTGAATTTCTGTGTGCATCTAGTAGATAGTACACACTGTTGCTGCTGAATTTGGCAAATGGAGGGATGCATGTTTGTGGGTAGTGTGTCAATCAAGCAGCTACTTTGTCCTGGTTTTGGAAGTCCATAGACCCCTGAAGGTGTCAGCACAGGTAGACAGTGTGGTGAAGAAGGCATATGGGACATTTGCCTTCATGTGCTGAGGCACAGAACATAGGAGCTCAGAAGTCTTGTAATGACTCTAAAAACATTGGTTGGGCCACATATGGAATAATGTGTGCAGTTCTATTTGCCTCACTATCAAAAGGACATGATTGCATTGGAGGATGCAGAGTATTGTCATCAGGAGGTCTCAGTTATGAGGACAAACTCAATAGGTTTGGGTTTGTTTTCCTTGGAGCACAGGAAGCTGAGGGGGAGGGGATCTGATTGAGGTACTCAAAATTATGAGAGGTATAGTTGGGGTAGATTGTGAGAATCTTTTCCCCCATGGCAGATGTGTCCAAGACCACAGCGCATAAATTTAAAGTGAGAAGTAATTTAGAGGGGATCTGAAGAAACTTTTTTTCATCCACAGCATAATTGAAATGTGGAACATGCTGCTTGAGAGGGTAGTGGAGGTAGGTATTCTCAAAATATTTAAGAAGCATTTGGATGAGCATTTAAAATGTTGGGGCATGGTAGACTATGGACCAAGTGGAGATAAATGGGATGAGTATAGTTTGGTGCATGTTGGTCATCATAGAAATGGTGGACCAAATGGTCTGTTTTTGTGCTGTATGACTCAATGAATTTCTTATTTCCATTTCTTCTGTCTCTACTTCTAAGGGACCCATCCACTCTTGGTGATTGCTTTATTTTTACATGCATGTCAAAGTTTATGTCCCTTGGCAGCTTATTCTGATGTCCGATTTTCTCTATCAGTTTTTCAGTCATTTAAATTACAACATAAAAACAGAGGGGAATCCAGTGCCTGGTAAGAGTGAGTAAATTATGATGAATAATATCACCAGAGAAAAAGTACTGGAGAAACTTAAAAGGGCCAAATCTAACAAATCCCCAGTTTCTGATAATCTGCATCTGTGGTCTCTAAAAGATTAACTGCAGAGATATTTGGTACAGTGGTTATAAATTTCCAGACCTCCATAATGGCCACAACAAATTATAAGTCAATAAATGGGATATGCTGTCCAGAGGGAGAGGAAGAGACAGAAATCAGGGAATTACAAGACAGTTAACCTGACATCAGTCATTATTAAGGTGTCATTAAGGAAGTCCTAACAATGCACTTGAAAAACGTAATATGATCAGGCATTGTTAACACTGTTTATTAAAAGAGAAACGGTGTTTGAAGAATTTATTAGGGATTTTTGAGGATGTAAGTAGGGAGGTAAATGAAACAGAACCAGCAGATGTGGTATACTTGGAATTCCAAAAGGCATTAAGGTGCTATGCATTAACATAATCAAGAGGTTCAGGGCTTTTGAAGTTAAGGTTATACATAGCAAGAGGACTGGTTAATGGACAAAACTTGAAAAATAGGAAATAACTGGACATTTTCAAGCTGGCAACCTGTAACTTATGGTGTGTCACAAGTACCAGTGTTGCGATCTGGCATTTAAAATCTGTACTAATGACACAGACAAAGAAATATAAATTAATATATCTATGTTTGTTAATGATACAAAGGCAGGCGGGAATGGAAGCTGTCAGGAGGACATAAAAACGCTGCAAAGAGATGTAGACGGGTTAGGCGAGTGGCCAAAATGATGGCTGCTGGAGTGCCACTTAAGAAAGTGCATGACTATTTATTTTAGCTCAAAGAATGGAAAAGCATAAGTTTTTTTTGAAAGGCGTGAAATCTTTAAACACTAATGTCCAGAGAAATTTGTGGAACACAAGTTATCAAGCAGGCACAGAAAATAGCAAGTGTAGGGGGAATTCAGTAGAGTGCATATCTCCACCATACTATGTTAACTCAATGCTGTTGCAATTTTATTGCTCTTTCCTACCTGTTGATGGTTTGTAACTACAAAACTGTAAAAAAGAGATCCTTATTACTAAGAATTTCTATCTCACTGAGGAGGCTTCAGACTAGTTTGCATCCAACAATCTACTCTAAGAGCTCTGATCACATTTTGACAGCTATGACAAAGTGTATCACAGTAGCAAGACAAACCACAACACTCTAAATCAAACAACACACGACTTTCTAAAAGATAGCCAATTTGTAGCCAATGTTAGTGGATGGATCTTCTAAGAAATTCCAGGATCTTTAAAAACTAAATCAGTTCTTTCTTGGGTTGCGTACCAACTTTCAGTGAAATCCTCCATCGGTTTTTAGAAATGTAGTTTCGAGACTAACATTGAAATTTACAATTCTTTCGAACCTTGGAGCTTATTATTTGTTTTGGAACCACAATGGAACACGCAAGTTATAGCACTGAAACAGTTAATAGATGAATAAATAGGGACAAAAATATTACCACCACCTAGTCTTAAGTAGGGACACTAATGAGGAAGGCAAATGGTGTCTGGGTCTGTAATCGAAGGGGACTGAGGTAGAAAAGTAAGCAAGGTTGCTACAACAGGACAGAGCTTTGGGAAGATCACATCTGGTATAATGTGTGCAGCTCTGGCTTCCAAATTTAAAGAACACTACACTTGCATTGCAGGAAGTACTGCAATGAGTCACAAGGCTGGATGAGAAAGCTGTCCTGTGATGACAGGCTGAATAAGTATGGTCTATATTCTCTGGAATTTAGAAGAATGAGAGATGATTTAATTAAAACAACACGATTTCGAAGAGACTTTACAGAATACACACAGACATTGGCCACAATTAGTTCTTTTCCCAAGAAGTGTGTGGTTTGGCATCCTTAAGGGCGGTAATCCCTGGCTCCCACCAGCGAGAAAACCTACCAGGTTAAGCAGCAATCCAACACTTGATTCTTGACTAAAAGAGATTCTCAAACTATTAAGTACTGCAGCTGAGACGTCCTGTTCCACAAGAAATTGCCTGCCAGATGCCTGCAACCACTAGAAGCAGGCTCAACAGGATATTTATTCAACATTTTACTCTTAATTTGTATGTTAATATGGAAAATGGCAAGCCTCTTCCTTTAATAGAGTACAAGCTAACGTCTGCAGTTAGCCACAGTTTGAGACTATTTTCTGTAGCAGTTTTATTCCTTACCAAATGTTTAATTGTTGCAAATTATTACTGAATTATTTAAATGGTTTCTATTGCCTATTTACCATACTTTTAACCCAGTATCCCAATCAACATTACACTTATTCAACATAGGCTGCTCTCCAGACTTAATACCCTAGTTTTGGACTTAACTAAATTATTCCCTAACTCAATATAAAATCATTATAATCAACCTTTTCCATTACCTTATTAAAGTTGATGGTCTAAAAATAAAATAACCTGCGTCCTCATTGGTTCATTGATATACTGAACTAGAAAACGATCTTGAACAAATTATGTTAATTCCTCCTCCTCAACACTACTATTAACAGATTTGAACTGCCCATTTTATATAAAATTCCACACGATTACAGTATTATTCAAGTTAAATGCACTTTTACTTTCTTGATTTAAACTCTGTTCAACAGCATGACTACTGTTAAGCAGCCAGTAAACTATAAACATCACTGCTTTTTGCCCATTCTTGTTTTTTTTGCTCCATCCAAACAGATTCTCCATAACAAGATCCTTCCTCTCTACTTTCCTTTTCCCATTCTTTATTACTAAGGTAACTATCGCCCACTTGTCCATTTTGTGTCTCCTCCCTGATAATTAAGAATCTTGGAATATTGAATTCTGAGCCTTGGTTAATCTATAATCACACTGCCATGACAAGTACTAAAACAAATTCCTTAATAAAGTAGCGCCTCAACATACGAACGACCCCGTTCACGTACAAATCGGTTTACAAACAGGATTGTACGTAAAATTTTGCTTCAACGTACGTACGAAATTCAAGGTACGAACAAAGGTACGAACGCAAAAAGCCTGTGTGCGACCACGTGGTTTCATTGTTCTGCTCTGCTACCCGCTTGTTGAACGCAAAAGCTCTCAGGCCCCGCGTGGTCTAATTCAGTTAGTCTTTGGTGCGTGCGCTCTGAACAGCCGTCCTTACGTTATCCGAACAATGGGAACAATGGATTCAATTTGCGAACTTTTTGGTTCGCGAACCGGGTCCCGGAACGGATTAAGTTCGTAAGTCGAGGCGCTACTGTATTTATCTATTCTTTAATTCATCTATTAACTTAGGAATTCTTCACACTAAAATGTTGGGCCTTTAGATACTTTTGTTATTATTCCCTGATGTCACCCTAATTGCTAACATTCTAATACCATTGTCAAATTCTCCAACCTCACCATGGCCCATGCTACAAATCAGTACTCTGTTTAACAGCAATTCCTTTTGAAATTACCTTTTCCCAAATCACTCCATCCCTCCTTTCATTAGTTTTAAGTTATTGCCCTAGTTATTCAACTAACAAGAATGCTAATACTACCAAATTTAAAATTGAGCCCAACCCAATTAAGCAACTCTCTCTTTCTTTAGGACCAGAGTCAGTACCTCATGGGCCAAAACTCCTGCTTTGTCCACCATGTTTTGCCTTACATTAATTTTATTAAGCTCAGGTAAGAATCTAGAAGTTATTACATATGAATGTTTGATTGTTAATTTCAACTCTAACTTCTAAGACTTTTTCACAAAAAAAATTATTCTTAGTTCTACTTATGTTATTCCTATGAAGAACAGACAATTAATGATCATTTCCAATTACCAGGAGATATCCTTAATTCTGGCTCTAAGCAGACAACACAGAACTTCCAATTGCAGGTGAAAAGAACAAATCATACTGTTAGTGCCACATTCGTTTCACTTCCACCATTTAAATGGTGCCCTGTACCATGTCTCGGAGCCTCATTTACTCCTTTGCCTTCATCCACAGAGTCAGCAAGAACCTTGTACTGGCTACTCTAGTTTTACCTGTGATCTGCTTAATTGCATCACTCTTAATCAAATGCTCCCAACTCTGGCCCCAATCTGATAAAGTCCACTACCTAATATAAGGAATGCAACTGCCTCCTACTTAAAACTGTCTGCCACCCAAATGCTCTTCAATGTTTGCACTGTATTTGAACTTTAAAACCATCCTCTTCTTCCCCTCAAAGTGTTACTGGTGGACCATTTAAATAACATTGCTAAACAATAGACGGGATGGTTATAATGGGGTAAAAACAATGACTGCAGATGCTGGAAATCAGATTCCGGATTAGTGGTGCTGGAAGAGCACAGTTGTTCAGGCAGCATCCAAGCACCACTAATCCAGGGATGGTTATAATGCAGAGAATGTTGCAAGTGCTCAATGGTGAGTCAGCCCTGCTTGAAATTCCCTGTCCAATTCCAGTAAGTAGAGAACTTCTATAATGTTGTGAGCTGACCCTTCATTTAGGAGAAGTGTTATGACACAGGGTTAAACCCTCCCTCCCCCGCTAATTTAAACCAGCAATTTAGAAATGATTAAACCCATGCTGTAACCTGTTAAAATTAAAGAGGCCAAGAACTATCCCAAAAGTCACTATTTAAAGTACAAAAATGTTAAGAACTTTATTAAGTCTAACATATAACATTAACTAACAACTATTTACAACTCCTTTCTCTAACCTATCTTTCACTTTTCCTTCTACAATACAGTCCAAAAAAACTCCCGATTAAGATTTACCTAAAAATTCAAATTTCAAAACCAGCCAGCTGTTGAATCTTCTCTTTGTATCTTCCTCTGTCTTCTTTTCTTCTTCTTAGGGATTTCTGTTTCATAGGTCATTAATAGATAAAGGTACCTTTAAGAGAGCTGTTCTGCGGGCAGTCTGCATATGATGGTAGCTTGGCAGTTCTCCCCCAACTGTTTAATTTTTTTCTGGTTCTATACCCCAAAACATCAGATCATTTCATTGTTTTAATATTGTCAAAATACTAAATTCAAACCTTAGTGGAGCTTAGTATCTTGGGGCATAATTTAAACTGATTGGCTGAATTTGAATTTGTTTTTCATCTCATAGCAACCCAGCTGCTAGCTGCTGGACCAAATGTTACACTATAAATTGTCCAGCACCCTATGTGCTTGCTAAGTCCTTCAACTCTCGTAAAGGTACAGTACCCCTTACACCTTCATAACAGCAGGAACGATTTAATCAGCCCAAGCTAACTGATAATCAGTGAAGATCTAAATGTTTATCTACAAGATGTAAAACAATTAATCATATGGGTGAAAGGCAGCTTAATTTATTTTTGCAGAACATCTGAAACACACCTTGGATATTTGCAATCTGTACTCTTCCAACAGCACTTCCTATAGGGACACTTTCTAATATGGTAAAAGAATAAGAAGGTTGCTCAAACACTGTTGGAGCTACAGAACTTTGAAGAATGTGGACAGTTACAGTTGCATTCAAAGACGAAGTTAAATTGCCACCATCACGTGCAGAAATTTTCAACTGCACATCAGAAACCTGTAGGTGACTGAAGGTAGAAGTTAAATACACTGCACCTAGAAAACAAAAAAGAAGTAATATTAGTCTCTATGACATCAAACTTAAACTGACATACTTAAAGGATTTAATATTACAATGTCTCCCTGTTATCCTGGCTTTTGCCCATTTCAATTAATGGAAAGAAACCAGAGTGTGTTGGTTCCCAATATAATTTGGAGATGCCGGTACTGGACTGGGGTGTACAAAGTTAAAAATCACACAACACCAGGTTATAGTCCAACAGGTTTAATTGGAAGCACTAGCTTTCGGAGCGCTGCTCCTTATCAGGTGGTTGTAGAGTATAAGATCGTAAGACACAGAATTTACAGCAAAAATTTACAGTGTGATGCAACTGAAATTATATATTGAAAAAGACTTGGATTGTTTGTTAAGTCTCTCATCTCTTACAATGAACATGCTGGTTTCAGTTCTTTCATATGTAAATCGCAGAACTTTTTTTCAAGTTACATTCTCAAGTGAACTTTAACAATTGGTGTCATGTCAGCTCAGATAATACATTTAAGGTGTGAGAATTACATTATATTTTGCTCAAAAACTGCATGAATCCATGTAAAATTCTGTAAGCCTGTTTTTTTCAAGTTAGAATCAGTCTGAACATTGTAACACAGACAGTCTCACACAAGGCACCTCACACCTTAAATGCAATATCTGGCCGATATGACACCAATTGTTAAAGTTCACTTGGGAATGGAACTTTAAAAACGTCCTGTGATTTACATTTGAAAGAACTGAAACCAACATGCCCATTCTAAAAGATGAGAGACTTAACAAACAATCCAAGTCTTTTTCAATATATAATTCCAGTTACATCACACTGTAAACTTTTGCTATAAATTCTGTGTCTAATGATCTTATACTCCACAACCACCTGATAAAGGAGCAGCGCTCCGAAAGCTAGTGCTTCCAAATAAACCTGTTGGACTACAACCTGGTGTTGCATGGTTTCCCAATATCTGCTCCTGAAACCATGAAAACAATATGCTCCTGGAATGTTTTTTCTTAGCTGACATTTTCTGTTTTTGACTCACAAATGATCATAAATTCAAACAGTTAGCTTGGTACATCTTTGTTTTAGAATAAGACCAAGTGCATTTAAAGTTACATTGCAATTTATCTTCTAATGGAATTAAAGTAACAAGTAGACAGTGCTAGACAATGTAAATACAAAACTACAATATTAAACAGCATCAGATTAACTCAATTTGCAAGCAACTGTTCACACACCTTGATATGGACAGTATCTACTGTGTGCACATAATTGACGTTTGTTAATTTTTTGTAGGATGACAGCATTGACGGCAAGGTTATCATTTATTAGTCATACTTAAATGCCCTTGTAAAGGAATCAAATTTAGATAAATATTCACAAGATAACACAAAACTTTTAGCATTTGAGATTAAACCACACTTTTTTGACAGGCAAGATTTTTTTAGGGTGATGGAAGAAAGAAAGGCTAACAATAAGGAAGCTCATACCACTTAAGCAAAAGACTTTATTTTTCAATAAAGAAGCACTTCTGATCTTACTTATCTTGCTAGATAATGAGGCTTTTATATTTCACTGAATAAAATGATCATTATGGATTTAAGATAAAGCTATCTTTAAAGAAAGGTATTTTAATCGTGACTAATTTCAGATGCAGTTGAAAATCGTGTTGTTTGAGTCAGTGATGGAATGATGAATGCTGGAACTATTTGTGTTAAATACCGCTATTGATTGCACACTAAAATGGCAAAGATATCAAAGTTGTGTCTCTGATCTAACCAAAAATCAGAAATCTTAATGATAAACATCTTGAGGTACACATTAACTTCTCAAATAAGGTTAAGCTGAGAAAATACCAACGAGCAGAGGTGAGGTAGTTTCCTCAAGAAAAGAAATTTGACAAGATTCAATTTCTAGCCTTTGGTTGTATTATAGCATTGGCAAAGACTGATTTTTTTTAGTCAGGATCTGGGACATCTCATGAACTGGAAGGATTTAAAATTCAGGGGCAGATCTTGCGCAGTCATTATCAGTCTTACTAAAAGATAAATTTAGCAGAATGAATGTGATTACTAGAGCAAAGTTCAATATGAACAATGTAATGTTGAAATCAGAAGAAATAATTTCATTATACCTGTCGAGGAGTCTACAGAGAACAAAGAAGAGAAGTTTCCAGTTAGAAGTTCATATGTCACCTTTCCATTGACTCCAGAATCTCTGTCAGAGGCCATCACATTTGTAATCTCTGTTCCTGGCTGTGTATGGCTGCTGATACTGGTTACATAAGTCAATGGGTTGAATAATGGTTGGTTATCGTTAATGTCTTGTAGATCTAAGTGGATAAATGATTGAGCACTCAAACCACCCTATAGAAAAAAAAAATCATATTAATCTAACATATAATTGAGTGGGACTGTGTATATATTCTCCAGATTACTAGCCCAAGTTAACTGGTACAGGGTCAACAATATTGAAGAGTTAAATGCGTGCCTCAAAGATTGGTGTGGGAGAATTCAGGGACATTGCTACCAATGTAGGGGAAAGAGAGAATTGTTCTAATTGGACAGTCTTCACCTGAATCATCCTGGGACAACAGTCCTGGTGAATCGCATAACTAGTGTTGTAGATGGGGTTTTAAAGTTTGAGGTGGTCGGGGTTAGTGATGTGACTGAACACCAATAGAAATAAAAGGAAGGGACAGATGTGTGACTGTCATATTGTAACCATGGAACCACGTAAGTGTAGGAAAGCTCGATAACAACATGAGCTTGAAGGCTTAGTATCTTAATGTAGAAAGCATTCCAAACAAGGTAGACGAACTAATGGCGCAAATCAAGGTAAAGGAATATAATCTCATCACCATTACAGAATCATGGTTACAAGGAGTTCAAAATTCGGAATGTAAAATTCAGGGATTTTTGACCTTTTGGACTGATAGGAGGGTTGGAAAATTTGTCGGGGTAGCATTGTTAACAAGAAATGAAGTGAGGAGAGTTGTATGTGATGATCTAGGCTTGGATGACGAATATTCCATTTGGGTGGGGAAAAATAGCAAAGGAAAGAAGAAATTAGTAGGCGTAGTGTTCAGACCCCAAACAGTAGCACTCTGTGGGAAAGGTTACAAGTCAACAAATAATGTGGTTAAAGGCAGATAAGTTCTCTGGCAATGGTGAGTTGCAACCTAGGATCCTAAAAGAGATAGCTACAGAGAAAGTGGATGCCAAAATCATTGAATTCTGGACGAATATCAGAGGATTGGAAAACTGCTAAAGTGGCACTCCTACACAAAAAGGGAGGAAGTAAAAAATGAATAACTTGTGGCTGATTATCCTAACATCTATTTTTGTAAGATCATTCAAATTAATTAATAAGTAATAGCAGAATGTTTGGAAAATCATTATCTAATCAAGCAGAGTCAGCAGGGCTTCATGATATGGAGATCATGCCTGACTAATTTATTAGAGTTTTTTTTTAAAAAAAGTCTCAACCTGAATGGATAGATGAGAATCAGTTGTGTTTGCGTTTGTGTATAGTGTCTGGACTTCCAGAAGGCATTCAACAGGGCACCACATAAGAGCCCATAATGTTAGAGGTAGTATAATGTCATGGATAGAGAATTGGCTCACATACAACGAACAGTGAGTGGGGATGAAGGGTTATTTTTCAGACTGGCAACCTGAGACCAAAGGGGTTCCACAAGGATTAGTGCTGGGACTGCAACTGTTTATACATTAATGACTTGGAAGAAGGAAGTCAATGTACTGTAGCTAAATTTGCAAAACACTAAAATAGGTGGAAAGGGAGATTGTGAGAGGGATTCAAACAGAGAGGCGCCCATCGATAGATTAAGTAAGTGGGCAAAAGCAGCAAATGGAGTACGACATAGGAAAATGCAAAGCTGTTGATTTTGGAAGAACAAAATATTATTTAAATAGACAGAAACAGCAAAAGGATGCAACAAAAGATCTTTGGGGTATGTGCACACGAAATGCAGAAAGCTAGCACACAGTGTAGCAAAATATCAGGAAGGCAAATGGAATGTTGGCCCTTATTTCAAATGGGTGAGTACAAGAGTAGGGAAGGCTTACTGTAAGTGACAAGATGTTGCTGAGATCACGTTTGGAGTTACTGTGGACATTTTTGGTACTGGATGTAGGTTTGCTCGCTGAGCTGGGAGGTTCATTTCCAGATGTTTCGTCACCCTACTAGGTAACATCTTCAGTGGGCCTCCGGGCGAAGCAGAAACCAGAAACCCTAGCCACTCTCCCCTACATTAAAGACATCTCAGAAATGACTGCCAGACTACTCAGACCCCTTGGCATCACGGTAGCCCACAAACCCACCAAAACACTAAAACAGCAGCTAATGAATTTGAAAGACTATTTTCAGACAACAAGCAAAACTGATGTCATTTACAAAATACCGTGCAATAACTGTAACCAACACTACATTGGACAAATAGGCAGAAAATTAGCCACCAGGATACATGAACATCAACTAGCTACAAAACGACATGACCCTCTCTCATTAGTGTCCTTACATACAGTTAAGGAAGGACACCACATCCATCCT
Source organism: Hemiscyllium ocellatum (assembly GCF_020745735.1). NCBI lineage: Eukaryota > Metazoa > Chordata > Chondrichthyes > Orectolobiformes > Hemiscylliidae > Hemiscyllium > Hemiscyllium ocellatum. Next base: position 166,912,505 of record NC_083401.1, read on the forward strand.
TGGACAAGCCAAACAAAGACATGTATGAGGATTCCTAGAAGCATGGCATTCCAAACGGAACTCTATCAACAAACACATTGAATTAGACTCTATCTACTATCCCTGAGAAAAAGAACAGGAAATGACATCACCATAGGAAATGACATCAACCACCCAAAGAAACCCAAACACATAAATAGAAACCAGGAATCATCAGCAGTGCTTCGCCCGGAGGCCCACTGAAGATGTTACCAAGAAAGGGTGACGAAACGTCTGGAAATGACCCTTCCAGCTCACCGATCAAACCTACATCCAGAACCTCAACCTGAGCTCACTAATTTTGGTACACTTATTTAAAAGAAATATATAACTTCATTGGAGGCAGCTCAGAGAAGGTTCACTCGGATGATCACTAGTATGCAGAGATTGTCTTCTGAGCAAAGATTAAACCAATTGTGACTCTCTCACTGGAGTTGAGAAGAATCAGAGGTGATCTCATTGAAAACATCCAGGATTCTTAAGAGGCTTGACGGGGCAAATGCTGAGAGGATGATCCCCCTCACAGCAGAATTGAGGGCCAGAGAGCATAGTCTCAGAGCAAAGGGTTGCCAAATTAAGACTGAGATGAGGAGGAATTTCTCTTCTCAAAGGGTTGAAACTCCATTCCACAGAGAGTTGTGAAGATAGGATCCTTGTGTATGTTTAAGGCTGAGGTAGATAGATTCTTATCAGTGAGGGAACCAAAGGTTATGGGGAAAGGATACAAAGACACAAGGATAAGACTTTCTCACTTTGCAGCTTTCAGCCAAATTGTGCATTCTGCTCCCTGACCAATCACGTCAATAGGAGTTACAAGCAATCAGTTAGTACACTTGCAAAATTAGCTCAATAAAGTTGAAGACTTCATATCTTGTACGTTTCTTGTGATTTTATACAAATAATACAAATTCTAGTTTCTAGTGTCATCTCTAAATACCCCTAAACTTTTAAATGATATACATAATTTGCTCAACTAAGAGTAACCAAGGTTTACAAATATAGGATTTATCTTACCCCATCCTCAGCAATCACTAACAGATCATAACTTGGAGGTCCACTATCTCTATCCATATTCTGGGTTGTACAGATTTGACCAGAAGAGGCGTCAATGGTAAAGAGATGTGACTTCTCATAGTTGTTAACATCATCATAAAGAAAATAATGGATAGTACCAAAAAGACCATCATCTGCATCTCTTGCATTAACCTACCAATTGGAGGGGAAAATTAATTGTTTCAAGAGAAAAATACGATTGGAAAACAATTCACATCTCTGAATGCCTTCACTATAATTCAACTGATATGTTATAACAAAGAATCAAAGCTGTAATAAATCTTCCCAAAAACATCTAGGATTAGCTAATTATACTTTTGCACAGGTAAAGGCTTAATTACGGTCAGACACTCATACGTCATATATAATTATTAAATCTTAACCAGTACAATTTAAATATGCATTCTTAAAGTTTACTGACACAAAGTTGACAAATTTCGAGCCTTCCCATCCAGGAGAAACCAGGTAGATGCTCCCAGATGAATTAGCTGCAATTTCCTAAGTGTTTGTGTTGATTTTGATTTTCTCTGTTCTTTAACAACAGCACACATCTTAAACTGGTAGAACCCTTTACTACATAAACTGAAATCCAATGACATAACTTGGCTCTGAATTGGAATTTCAGATGTGGCTTGAGTGGGAGTTGTTTTAGGTAAAGACAGGATGAAACCAGAAGGGACCTTTTAAGACAAGCTTCTTACGTTGCTTATGGAGCCAGGAGAAAGAGCAAATTGAGAAACTTCCATTCATCCACCAAACCAAATCAGAGCTCTTAGTACATCTGGACAACTCTCTCATAGAGGGTTGTCACTTTGTGATTCCTATTGGAAAGGACTTGTACCAATGAACAAAGCTGTAAAGCTGAACTTAGTCTTCACTTTTCTCTGCCCTCAAGGAGTTTGTTCAAACCAGGACAGAACTTACAGTTAATGGTAGGGCCCTGGGTGAACAGAGACCTACGAGTGCAGGTTCATAGTTCCTTAAAATTGACGTCACAGGGTGGTGAAGGAGGCATTTGGCATGACTCCCTTCATTGTTCAGAGCATTGAGTATCAGAGTTGAGACGTCATGTTGCAGATATAGAAGACATCGGTGAGGCCTCTTTTCGAGTACTACAAACAGTTCTGGTTTAGGTTAGATTGCCTATTGTGGAAAAGGCCATTTGACTCAACCAGTCCACACCGACCCTCCAGAGAGTAACCCATCCAGACCCATTTCCCTCAGACTAATACGCCTAACATGACGGGCAATTTAGCATGGCCAATTCACCTGACCTGCACATCTTTGGACTGTAGGAGGAAACCAGAACACCCGGAAGAAACCCACACAGATGCGTGGAGGACGTGTAAATTCCACACAGACTGGAATCGAACCAGAGTCCCTGGTGCTGTGAGGCTGCAGTGCTAACCACTGAGCCACCGTGCTTGTCCTACTAAAGAAAGGATGTTGTTAAATTGGAAAAAGTACAGAAAAAATTTACAAGGACATTGCTGGGACTGGAGGATTGGAGCTGTAAGGAGAGGTTGGATAGGCTGGAACATTTTTCCCTGGAGTGTAGGAGGTTGAGGGGGTGAACTTAGAGATTTGTAAAATCAGGAGAGGCACAGATTGGGTGAACAGCCAAGTTCTTTTTCCAAAGGGATGGGAGTTCAAAACTAGAAGGCATAGGTTTAAGGTGAGCAAGGCAAGATTTAAAAATGGTCTGAGGGTTACCTTTTTAACAGAGGGTGATGCATGTATAGAATGAGTTATCTGAGGAGGTAGTAGAGGTGGGTACAATTACAATTGTTAAAAAACATTTGGACAGGTACATGAACAAGAAGAGTCTAGAGGGATATGGGCCAAATGCAGAAAAATGGGATTTGTTCAGTTTAGGATACCTGGTTGGCATGGATAGATTGGATTGAAGGGTCTGTTTCCATGCTGTATGACTATAACTGACACCTGACAGAAAAATAATCTCAAAATAACTCTTCAGAGGTGTAAAAGCAGCATCATCTGTACCAATCTAAGCAATGTAAACAAAGTTTGAAAGTTCTGTGTAGGCTAGTTAGCTGCATTGAAAAGCTTATAGCTCATCTGATTTCATTCATTGTCAGGTTAAGATTCTCCACTGTGGTCAGGAGTCTAAGAGGTAGCCCTGCTCTCCTAATAACAAGGTCAAAAATCACATGCCACCAGGTTATAGTCCAACGGGTTTATTTGAAAATACTAGCTTTCGGAGCACTGCTCCTTCATCAGGTGTAAGTGAGAGAGGAAGACTTTAGGCGCAGATAAGAAAAAGATTGAAAGGTCATGCAACTCATGTGAATGAATTGAACACACCTAAGATGGCTCTTAAATATTTAATCAGTTAGAATGAAGGTCCAGGTTTCGATTGATTAATATGCAAATCCCAGAATTTCTTTCAAGTCTATGCCCTGAGATAACTTAAGGTGTTATGAAGGAGGTGACACCTCCAGTCAGACAATGTGTTTTAGGTGTGAGGTCTTGTTTGGAATCTGTCTGTGTCTTTTCTTTCCAAAGTAGGAGTTTATAAAATGCCACATTGACTGTCTACAAATTGTGTGCTTTTTGAACAAAATACAAAGTAGGACGAATCTGCAAATGCACGCGCACATGTATTTGAGACTGTATACAAGTGAGGGAGTGTATGCATCTGAGAGAGTGTGTGTGAGAGTATGTGCGTGAGAGTGAGTGTGCATGCGAGAGGGTCAGTGTGTATGTCTGAGAGAGAGTGCATAGTATGGCAGAGTCAGCTGTAGTGTGACATGAATTGGGCTCTTGGGTTCATGTAGCACTACAGGTGACTCCACCATACTCTACACTCACACAGGCACTCTCTCTCTCACAAACACAGTCACACAGACTCTCTCTCATACACATCTACTCACACTCTCTCAGATGCATACGCAGTACACCCTCACACTCGCAAACATTCTCTCAAACACACACACAGCATCTCTCAAACACACAGTCTCAGTATATATAACACACACACACACACACACACACACACACACACACACACACACACACACACACTAGCGCCTCGAGTTCCGAACTTAATCTGTTCCGGGACCCAGTTCGCGAACTGAATCAATTTTTCCCATTGTTCGGATAGCATTAAGAATGCTTGGGCGTAGCAACGAACGCTGTTCACAGCGCACGCGCCAAAGATGAACTAAATGAGATCATGCGGGGCCCAAGAGCTTTTGCGTTCAACAAGTGCATAGCAAAGCAGAACAATGAAACCACGTGGTCGCACATGGACTTTGTGTGTTCGTACCTTGAATTTTGTACATATGTTGAATCAAAATTTTACGTACAATCCTGTTCATAAGTCGATTTGTTCATGAACGGGGTCATTCGTATGTCGAGGAGTGATTGTAAATAAATCTGTGGGGTGAGTCTGCATTTGCAGATTCATTCTATTTTGTTCAAAAGCACACAATTTGTAGACAGTCAGTAAATGTGGCAGTTTATAAACTCCTACTTTGGAAAGAAAAGACACTGACAAATTCCAAACAAGACCTCACACCTAAAATACACTGTCTGACCAGAGGTGTCATCTCCTTCATATTGATAACATCTTAAGTTATCTCAGGGCAATGACTTAAAAGAAATTCTGGGATTTGTGTATTAATCAACCAAAACTTGCACCTTCATTCTAACTGATTAAAGACTTAAGAGCCATCTTAGGTGTGCATGACTTGTATGATGCTTTAATTTATCCTTACAAATTCTGTGTTCTAATGTCTTCTTCTCTCACTAATACCTGATGAAGGAACAGTGCTCCAAATACTAGTGCTTTCAAATAAACCCACTGGACTATAACTTGGTGTCATGTGATTTTTGACCTTGTCCAACTCAGTCCAACACCAGTGCCTCCACATCACTCCTAATAATAGTCCATTAATTGGGACCACACCAAATCAGGTAAGCAGGATAGCTTCCAGTCTTGCAAGTGCACAGTTTCAGCTAAACAGAATATTATTTCCTTCTGTTCATATTTGCTCATATTCACAGAGTCATAGAGGTGTACAGCACAGAAACAGACCCTTCGGTCCAACTCATCCATGCCAACTAGATATCCCAACCCAATCTAGACCCAACTGCCAGCACCTGGCCCATATCCCTCCAAATCCTTCCATTCATATACCCATCCAAATGCCTTTTAAAAGTTGCAATTGTACTAGCCTCTACCGCTTCCTCTGGCAGCTCATTCCATACACGTACCACCCTGTGTGAAAATGTTGCCCCTTAGGTCTCTTTTATATCTTTCCCCCTCTCATCCTAACCTATGCCCTCTCGTTCTGGACTCCCCCACTCCAGGAAAAGACTTTGTCTAGTTACCTTATCCATGCCTCTCATGATTTTATAAACCTCTATAAGGTCACCCCTCAGCCACCGACGCTCCAGGGAAAACAGTCCCAGCCTATTCAACCTCCCCCATAGCTCAAATCCTCCAATCTTGGCAACATTCCAAAAGTGGCCTAACTAATGTCCTGTACAGCTGCAACATGACTTCTCAACCCCTGTACTCAATACTCTGACCAATAAAGGAGAGCATACCAAATGCTTTCTTCACTATCCTATTTACCTGCGATTCCGCTTTCAAGGAACTATGAACCTGCACTCCAAGGCCTCTTTGTTCAGCATCACTCCTTTGAACCTGACCATTAAGGGTACAAGTCCTGCTAAGATTTGCTTTCCCAAAATGCAGCACCTCACATGTATCTAAATTAAACTTTATCTGCTACTTCTCAGTCCACTGGCCTATCTGATCAAGATCCTGTTGTAATCTGAGGTAACCTTCTTCGCTGTCCATTACACCTCTAATTTTAGTGTCATCTGTAAACTTACCATTTATACCTCTTATGCTCACATCCAAATCATTTATATAATGACGAAATGTACTGGACCCAGCACTGATCCTTGTGGCACTTCACTGGTCACAGGCCTCCTGTCTGAAAAACAATCCTCCACCACCACTCTGTCTTCTACCTTTGAGCCAGTTCTGTATCCAAATGGCTAGTTCTCCCTGTATTCCATGAGATCTAACCTTGCTAACCAGTTTCCCATGGGGAACCTTGTCGAACACCTTACTGACGTCCATATAGATCACATCCACCGTTCTGCCCTCATCAATCCTCTTTGTTACTTCTTCAAAAAAATTCAATAAAGTTTGAGAGACAAGATTTCCCATGCACAAAGCCATGTTGACTATTGGATGGAGTTGATAAAGGTTCACTTTATACAGCTTTATACTTTGAGAAATCCAGAAACTCCGGAAATATTAAGGTTCAGTTGCTTTGCTAATGTTCTTAATTCTTTAGAAACGTGGTCTTCTTGTAGGCCCAAGAAAATAATGATCTATTTTACATTGGAAATAATAAACAGACTAACACAGCATATTTAACCTTCATCAATAAAACAAAAAAAACCTGCAGACGCTGAAGATCTGAAGCAAAACAGCAATTCTTGAAGTATTCAACAGGTCTGGTAGCATCTGTTGAGAGAAAGCAGAGTTTTGACGAAGGTCCATTGGACTCGAAATGCTAAGACTGCTTTCTCTTCACAAATGCTGCCAGACCTGTTGCATTTCTCCAGCAATTTCTATTTTTGGTTCAGATCTTCAGCATCTGCAGTTCTTTGTTTTATTTTAGTGTTTAACTCACTGCCACAACCTGCCAGGTATGCCCTCACATTAAAGAAGTTCTGCTCCTCTCTCCAACAGAATTTCTATCCTAATCTTTCTTCTTGTTTATCATCATTACTTTTGTTGTTGTTCCTCATGTTTGATAAGAATTTGCCCAAAACTCACTTCCACAGACCTATGTCATTCCTGTGACTGCCTCCAGCTCAGACTTACTGCTTGTGAATTCCAATTGAAATTTTATCTTTCACATTTTAAATCCACTCAGCATCACAGGTATCTCTATAATGTACATATGATCTCCATGATTTGACAATGGTTCAGAATTTTAAGTGTAGTTTGGTGTTTTCTTTTGTAATTTGGACCTTATCTCCTCAAACTCTCTCAAGCCAACACAATTTTCAGTTCTACCAACATTGTTTGTTCCTATGTGTGCCTCAGCAACTGGTCCTCCCCAATTTAATCCAAATTCTTTCCCAGCTGCAAGATATCTTTAATCCTGGTACTGATCAGGCAATATGCCCTTGGATCGCAGCTGTGGGATAATAATTCCATAGAGATGAGCTTAGTGGCAAAATTTTCCTGCTGGATATGGCCATACTAATAATTTGTTTAGTCTGCAGATGACACCAAAACTGGAGGTGCAGAGGGCAGCGAAGAGGGTTACCTCAGATTACAATAGGATCTGGACCAGATGGGCTGAGAAGTGGCAGATGGAGTTTAATTCAGATAAATGCAAGGTGCTGCATTTTGGGAAGTAAATCTTAGCAGGACTTATACACTTAATGGTAAGGTCCTAGGGAGTGTTGCTGAACAAAGAGACCTTGGAGTGCAGGTTCACAGCTCCTTGAAAGTGGAGTCGCAGGTAGATAGGATAGTGAAGAAGGCATTTGGTATGCTTTCCCTTATTGGTCAGAGTATTGAGTACAGGAGTTGGGAGGTCATGTTGCGGCTGTACAGGACATTGGTTAGGCCACTGTTGGAATATTGCTTGCAATTCTGGTCTCCTTCCTATCAGAAAAATGTTGTGAAACTTGAAATGGTTCAGAAAAGATTTACAAGGATGTTGCCAGGGTTGGAGGATTTGAGCTATAGGGAGAGGCTGAACAGGCTGGGGCTGTTTTCCCTGGAGTGTCGGAGGCTGAGGGGTGAGCTTATAGAGGTTTACAAAATTATGAGGGGCATGGATAGGATAAATAGACAAAGTCTTTTCCATGGGGTCGGGGAGTCCAGAACTAGAGGGCATAGGTTTAGGGCTAGAGGGGAAAGATATAAAAGAGATCAAAGGGGCAACTTTTTCACGCAAAGGGTGGTACTTGTATGGAATGAGCTGCCAGAGGATGTGGTGGAGGCTGGTACAATTGCAACATTTAAGAGGCATTTGGATGGGTATATGAATAGGAAGGGTTTTGAGGGATATGGGCCAGGTGCTGGCAGGTGGGACTAGATTGGGTTGGGATATCTGGTCTGCATGGACAGGTTGGACCGAAGGGTCTGTTTCCATGCTGTACACCTCTATGACTCTATTGCAAGACATTCACATTTTAGATATAATGCAATAAGTTTGTTTCAAACAGTATGCAAACAGAACCTTGTAAACTTATTTAGGATAACTGTAATAAACAATCTTATAAAGTTGAAATTATAGGAACGTCTGAGCTTCACAGAAGAATGCTAACAGGGCAACTGTTCTCAATCTAAAATCACAGTTCAGTACAAGCTAAAAATAATAGAATTCAACAATTATTCAATGTATGATGTAGCTTAGCATTTCCACTGGGCCAACATCAACATCTTCTCCCTCTCAAATAAGTTCAGCAAATTTCAGTCAATAATCCTCTGGACATATTCTCCTAATACTTCTGAAAAACAATGCACATTTATAGAAACTTCAATAACACAAACCAGTACAGTGATTTTAAGGTCTAAAACTTCAATCATAAGACAAAATCACAATTATATTTCTGACATTTTTCTCCCCTATACTTGGAACAATTGTTTTTCCAAATTACCGTAATTTTGTTTTTAAATTCAATGCACTGTTCTAATTCTTAAATCTGAAACAACTATATCAAAATGAAAGAAAACAATTCCAAACTCTCTGTGTCAGGAAGAATGAATTATTTCACCTTTCTCTTTTCGTCATGAACTAATTAATTGAGAATGCCACCTCAACCTCTTCCCACTCATGAACAGTTTACATGCCTGTCTAGATTCCTTTATAAGGAAGGCATAACGGAAATTGGCGTGGGGGCGGAGACACATGCGGCGTGGTCGTTGTGCAGGTGAGTGATAGATTCCTGAAGAAGGGCTCATGCCCGAAACGTCGATTCTCTTACTCCTTGGATGCTGCCTGATCTGCTGCGCTTTTCCAGCAACACATTTTCAGCTCTAGATTCCTTTATAAAGTCAGCGTCAGATAGGTAAGACATTTAGTCTGCTGTGGAACTGATCTCAACTGAAGTCTTCTCCAACAAATTAAAGCTTCCCAGGTGATATTTTCATTTGGCTCATTCAAAAGCACTCTCATTACTCTGCAACGAATCCATTCCCAGATTTCAGTCTATTCTAGACATAGAAAACAGGTGCAGGAGTAGGCCATTCAGCCCTTTGAGCCTGCACCACCATTTAATACAATCATGGGTGATCATGCAACCACAGTATCCCAAACCCATCCCATCTCCATATGCCTTGATGCCTTTAACCATAAAGGCCATGTCCAGCTCCCTCTTGAATATATTTAATGAACTGGCCCCAAAAGCTTCCTGTGAGAGGGAATTCCACAGGTTCACAACTCTCTGAGTGAAGAAATTTTTCCTCCTCTCAGTCCTGAAATGGCTTACCCCTTATTCTTAGACTATGGCCCCCTAGTTCTGCACTTCCCAACAGCAGGAACATTCTTCCCGCATCAAGCCCGTCCAGTCCAATCAGGATTTTATATGTTTCTATGAGATCCCTCCTCATTATTCTAAATGCCAATGAATACAAGCCCAGTTGATCCTGTCTTTCTTCATGTTTCATAGTAATAGAAGCATTTGGCCCATCAAGCCTACTCTACCATTAATTAAGATCATGGTTGATCTATCCATCGTCTCAGCCCCTCCTTACCTGCATTATCCCCATAACCCTTAACTCCCTTACCATGCAAAAACTCATCCAACTGTCTTGAATATATTTAATGAAGCTGCTTCTACTGCTTGCTTGGGCAAAGAATTCCATAGATTCACTACTCTCTAGGAAAAGCAGTTCCTCTTCATCTCTGTCCAAAATCCACTTCCCCTAATCTTGAGGCCATGTACCCTCGTCCTTGTCTCAGCCATCACTGGAAGCAACTTGCCTGTCTCTACCTTATCTATCCATTTCATAATTTTGTATGTTTCTCTAAGATTCCCTCTCATTCTTCTAAATTCTAGCGAGTACAGTCCCAGGCGGCTCAATTTTTCCTCATAAGATGACCCCTCATCTTCAGAATCAACCTGGTGAACCTCCTCTGCACCGCCTCCAAAACAAGTACAGAAGCACCTCGATTATCCGAATTTCAGATTATCGGGCAAGATTACACGGTCCTGATGCCTTGATAAACTAAGTTATCCGGCATTTGGTTATCCGGCATTCAATTATCGAAGGAACTGTTCCTCACCCAAGTCCTTCAGATAATCGAAGTTCCTCTGTATATCCTTCCTCAGTATATCCAGAGCTGCGCACAATACTCCAGGTACTGCTTCATCAACACCTTGTATAATTGCAACAGAACCTCTCTGCTCTCAAATTCAATCCTTTTAGCAATGAATGCCAATATTCTGCTTGTCTTCCTGACTATCTGTTGCACCTGCATATCAACTGATGACGATTCATGTACAAGCACTCTGAAGTCCCTCTGCACAACAGCATGCTGCAATCTTCCACCATTTAAATAATACTGACCTACTATTTTTACTTTCAAAGTGGATAACCTCATTTTTACCAACATTGTACTCCAACTGTCAGACCCTTGTTTAAGTCATTTAACCTATCTAAATCTCTCTGCAGATCCTCCATAAACTCTGCAGAGTCTGCCTTTCCACTCAATTTAATGTCATCAGCAAACATGGATTTGTTACACTCAGTCTCCTCTTCTAAATCATTTATTTATATATCATGAACAGTTACAGGCCCAAAACAGACTCCTGCGGCACTCCGTGCACCACTGATCCCTAACCAGAGTAACACCCATTTATCCCAATGTTCTACTTTCTATTCATTAACCAATCCTTTACCCATGCTAGCACACTCCCTGCAACTCTATGCATTCTTATCTTAACGATGAGTCTTTTAACAGCACCTTATTGAATGCATTCCGGAAATCCAAGTATACAACATCCACCTATTCCCCTTCATCTACCATGCTTGTTACATCCTCAAAAAACTCCAGTATGTTTGTCAAACACGACCTTCCCATTCTGAATCCATAATGGGTCTGCCTGATAGAACCTTTTCCATCCAATGTCCCACTGTTACTTATTTAAGGATAGCCTGCGGCATTTTCCCGACTCCAGGTGTTAAGCTAACTGGCCTATAGTTACCTGAGGAACCATGAGGGAGGATGCGGTTCGCTTGGTGGGGTTTATGCTTTGTATGTCTGCTGATACCAAGGACAGTCTTGTTTAAATCACGCAAACATGTTGCAATTCTAGCACCTCTTTGATGTACGTTTCAGACATGCTTGGCCTTGAGGATGGCTTCACAATACAAGCTCAATACAGTGGGCAATTGCTAGCCAGATTGCCTCAGATGCTGGCCCACCCTATCAGAGATAGCAGACTCACTGCTCTGCATGCAATTTAAACACCAACCTAGCCAGTCCAGCACTTGGCCTATCCTGGATTTGTACTAATATCGCCCTCAGTGCCTAGAATCTTGGAGGGTTCTTTCTTTGCTAAGCGTGTGTTCCCTGACTCTGCCCCTGCAAGCCCATCATAGAAACTATTCTATAATTCTGTCATTTTTTGCATCCATTCCTCCCGATGCGGCCTCCTTTACATTGGGGAGATGGGTCTCACCTGAAGGAAGCAGGTGCCGGGCTCCGTGTGCTCCCGCACAGTCGCGGTGTAGAGCTGCCGCTCGAAGGCCGGCTCGTTGTCGTTCACATCGTCGACGTGCAGCAGGACGCTGGCGGTGGAGGAGAGGGGCGGCTCACCGAGATCCCGGGCGACCACCGAGAGGCGGATCAGCTCGTGGCTCTCGCGATCCAGACACGCGGCGGCACTGATCCAGCCCGTCAGCGGGTCGACCCTGACAGGCGGCGCTCCCTCCGCCAAGATGGCGTACCTGACCGTGCCGTTGGCGCCGGCATCCGGGTCCCGCGCACTCACCTGCAGCAGCGGTGCCCGGATGCCGGCGGGAAGTGGGCCCTCGGCCACGTGCGCCTCGTACACCTCGCGCTCGAAGGCGGGGGCGTTGTCGTTGACGTCGGCCACGTGCAGCTGCAGCGAGCGCCGCGAGGTTAGCGGCGGGCGCGCGGAGTCGGAGGCGTGCACGGTGAGGTGGTGCGCGCGGCGGCGCTCGCGGTCCAGGCGGCGGTTGACGCTCAGCAGGAAGATGGAGGCGAGCGGGGTGTGTCGCAGCTGGAAGCTGCCACCGCCGCTCGGTCCCTCGATGTCGTCGTCGTGGAGCCAGACCCGCAGCTCGCCGCCTTCTCCCAGGTCCGGGTCACCCACCGAAACCCTGGCCACCGGCTGCCCCGGGGCCGCTCCCTCCGACACCTCGGCCCGGCCGCTCGGGCTCAGGTACACGATGCTGATGGACGGCCGGTTGTCGTTGACGTCGAGCAGCCGCACCGACAGAAAGGCGCTGCCCAGGCCGGCCGGGGAGCCGTGGTCGCAGGCCCGGATCACCAGCTGGTAGCGGGGCCGCCGCTCCCGGTCGAGTGGCCCGCGGAGCCGCACCTCGCCGCTGCGGCTCTCGATGGCGAACCGGCCGCTCGGCCCGCTGCGCCTGCGGTCGATCTCGTAGGTGACGAAGCCGTTGGTGCCCTGGTCCGGGTCGCTGGCCTGCAGCCGGATAACCCGGGTCCCCGGTACCGCATCCTCCCGGACCCACGCTTCATACTCGGTCCGCTCGAAGCGGGGCGGGTTGTCGTTCTCGTCCAGCACTCGGACAACCAACTGCACGGTGCCCGTCCTCGGCGGACTGCCCCCGTCGGAAGCCTGCACAGTCAGCGAGTAATACTCCGTGTTCTCCCGGTCCAGGAGGCCGCCCAGCACCAGCTCGACCCGGGTGAGTCCGTTACCGGGCCGGAGCTGAAAGAGCCCCGGGTTCCCCGCCGTGATCGCGTAGCTCTGCACGCTGAAGGTGCCCGCGTCCGGGTCCCAGGCTGGCTCCAGCCGAAACCGTGTCCCGTTCGGGGTCAGCTCCGAGATGTTGAGCTGCACCGTGTCCCTCGGGAAGACCGGGCTATGGTCATTGATGTCCGTCACCGTGATCTCCACCGTCACCATGTGCCCGCTCACGGTCACCGCCACGAACTGGTAGCGGTCCCTGGTCTCTCGGTCCAGCACTCTGGCCGTCTTTATCACCCCGCTGGCCCCGTCCACTTTCAGGTCGCGGAGAACAACCGACTCTTCGCCTTCCGAGATGAAGTAGCCACCAGTTGATGCCTCACTGGGCAAGGCAACGCTGATGTCCCCCACAATAGTCTCCGGGGGTTGTCCCTCCTCTACAGACAAACGCAATCTGTTTGACAAGGTAACCTGACAAACCCCCAAAAGTAACACAGTTTGAATGAGGCATGCAACTAAGCAGTTTTCCTGAGGATGATCCCATTTTGGCATTTTCCCCCTTAACTGCCGTTGTTGTGTAATATAATTATAAACCAACGTTCACAGGGAAGAATCGACGCTTCGCATAATAACCATCTACCTGGTAGTCATGTATTTCCGATGACACTTTGCATCAAAGATGACCTTTTTCTGTACAGCCGTGGTGCTGAATTCTCGTTTAAGAATAAATGTTATCGTATATTTTTCTGGTTGTATTTCCCCTTCTCTGCTCTCGCTGAGTCCAATATGTCACGATCACAATTGTTATTCAGTAAAATCCAGGTTTGCTCAGTTGCTACACTTCAAGACTGACTGGTGGATATTGAGTATTGAACTAGCTCCGCGTCATCTTGCGATCGCTTTGGCTGCTCTCTTTCGCTGGTTGTCTTGCCTCTAATTGCAACAACTGGCGTGTGTAACGTGATGAACTCCAGCTGGTCAAATAAAAACAATATACAATGTCCGCTTTGTATTACTCCGATGAATTCAACACTTCATTCCGATCCAATACATAAGATTAATCAGAGAAAAATGACCGTTCCCCTCATCTTCTCTGTGTGTAGTCCTACGTCCGCCTCTTTCCCCACAGCCTTGCAAATATTTCCTTTTATAAATATGCTTCCCATTCCTTTTTGAAAAGTTCGAATAAAAATATTTCCACAATCCTTCCACGGGTTGCACCTGAACTGGAGGGGTTCCAAAATTCTGGGCAGGAGGTTTCCTGGAACTCTTTGGGAGGGTTTAGACTAGTTTGGCAGGAGGGTGGGAGCTAAAATCAGAAGGGGTAGCTGGTGAACAGACAGACAGTGTGTGAAGAAGGATAGACAGTTGACAGGGTAAAGTTGCAGTTAGTGTGATGGAATTGAAGTGTGTCTATTTTAACAGGAATAAGGGTGATGATCTGAGAGCATTAATCACTACTTGGAGGTACAATGTTGTGGTCATTGCAGAGGCTTGGATATCACAGGGGCACGAATGGTTGTTGGATGTTCCAGGGTTTAGATGTTTCAAAAGGAATAGGGAGGGAGCTAAAAGAGGTCCTGGTATTGCTAATCATGGATAGTATCATAGCTGCAGAAAGAGAAGTCCTCGAGGTGGGTTTGTCCACTTAGTCAGTATGGGTGGAAGTCAGAAACAGGAAAGGAGCAGTAACTTTATTGGGAGTTTTCTACAGATCCCCCCAGTAGCAACAAAGCGGATTGGGAGGCAGGTTTTGTAAAGGTGCAGAAGTATCAAGGTTATTGTTATGGGTGACTTAAAGTTCCCTGATATTGATTGGAACCTCCTTAGTGTAAACAGTTTGGTAGAGCAGATTTTTGTCAGGTGTGTCCAGGAAGGATTCCTGACTCAATTTGTAGATAGGTTGTCTAAAGGGGAGGCCATATTGTATTTGGTGCAATGAACCAAGTCAGGTATCAGATCCCTGGGTGAGAGAGAGCATTTTGGTGATAGTGATCTCAACTCCCTGACCTTTACTATAGTCATGGAGAGGGATAGGTGCAGATGGTATGGGAAAGTATTTATTTGGGGGAGGGGGAATTACAATACTATTAGGCAGGAACTATAGAGCATAAATTGGGAACAGATATTCTCAGGGCAATCACAACAGAAATATGGAGTTTGCTGCGAGCACTGGATAGATTTGTCCCACTGAGGCAAGGAAGGGGATGGTAGGGTGAAGGAACCTTGGATGACAAGAGATGTGGAACATCTAGTCAAGAGGATGAAGGAAGCTTACTTGAGGAAGTAAGGATCACAGACAGGGCTGTATACGGTTATAAGGTAGCAAAGAAGGAACTGAGGAATGGACTTAGGAGAGCTAGAAGGAGGCATGAGGGATCTTGTCAGGTAGGATTAAGGAAAACCCCAAAGCATTCTGCACTTACGAGAGGAGCAAGAGGATGGCCAGAGTGAGGGTAGAGCTGATCAGGGATAGTGTGTCTGCAATTGGAGGAGATAGGGAGGTCCTTAATGAATAATTAGCTTCAGTATTCACTAGTGAGAGGAACCTTGTCAATTCTGAGGACAGCATGAAACAGGCTGATACGCTCAAACAGGTTGATGTTAAGAAGGAGGATATGCTGAAAATTTGGAAAAAAACATGAAGATAGATAAGTCCCTGGCCCAAATGGGATATACCTAAAGTTATAATGGAAGCGAGGGAAGAGATTGCTGTGCCTTTGGCAATGATCTTTGCGTGCTCACTGTCTACTGGAGTAGTACCAGCTGATTGAAGAGTGGCAAAAGTTATTCCTTTGTTCAAGAAAGGGAATGGGGATAATCCTAGGAATGCAGATATAGAACAATACCACGCAGAGTAGGACCTTCAGGCCTCAATGTAGTGCTGACCTGTGAACTAATTAAGCCCATATCCCTATATTATCACATCATCATCCATATGCTTGTCCAAGGACTATTTAAATGCCCCTAATGTGGCTGAGTTAACTATGCTGGTAGGCAGGACATTCCACACCCTTGCCACTCTCTGAATAAAGAACCTGTCTCTGACAACAGTCTTAAATTGTACAAGCTGACATCATCACCTTAGGAAAAAGACTCTCACTGTCCGCCCTGTCTTGAATGTCTCTATTAAATCCCCTCTTAGCCGCCTTCTCTTCAGTGAGAACAAACCCAAGTCCCTCAGCCTTTCCTCATATGACTTTTACTCCAGACCAGGCAACATCCTGGTAAATTTCTTCTGCACCTTTTCCAATGCTTCCATATGCTTCCTGTAATGGGGCAACCAGAATTGTACACAATATTCTAAGTGAGACTGCACTAGCGTTTTGTACAGTTTACGACATCACAGCTCCGGAACTCAATCCCTTTACCAATAAAACCTAAGTATGCCTTCTTAACAGCATTATCAACCTGGGTGGCAACTTCAGGGATCTATGTGCACAGACACAAGATCCCTCTGCACATCCAGACTACCAAGAATCTTTCCATTGACCCAGTATTCTGCCTTCCTGTTATTCTTCCCAAAGTGAATCACCTCACATTTATCTGCATTGAACTCCCATTTGCCACCTCTCAGTCCAATTCTGCAATTTATACAATGCCCTCGCAACCTGCAACATTTTTCCACACTGTCCACCACTCCACTGACTTTAGTGTCATCTGCAAACTTACCCACCAACCTATGCCTGCGTCCAAGTCATTTATAAAAATAACAAAAAGCAGTAGTCCCAAAACAGATCCTTGCGGCCCACCACTAATAACTGGACATCAGGCTGAATATTTTCCATCAACCACCACTTGCTGCCTTCTTACAGAAAGCCAGTTTCCAATCCAAACAGCTAAATCATCCTGAATCACATGTTTCCACATTTTCTCCAAAATCCTACCATGTGGAACTGAAGTCCATGTACACCATGTCAATTGCCCTACCGTCATCTACATGCTTGGTCACCTTCTCAAAAAACTCAGTTTTGTGAGACATGACCTGCCCTTGACAAAATCATGCTGACCATCTACAATCAAATTGTTGCTTGCTAGATGATTATAAATCTTTTCTCATATAATCCTTCCCAAAACTCTCCCTACAACAAACATAAGGCTCACTGGTCTGTAATTACTTGGGTCATCTCTACTGCCCTTCTTGAACAAGGGCACAACACTTACAATCCTCCAGTCCGCTGGTACTAAACCTGTAGACAATGAGGACTCAAAGATCATGGCCAAAGTCTCCGCCATCTCTGCCCTTGCTTCCCAGAGAATCTTCGGATAAATCTCACCTGGCCCAAGGGACTTACCTACTCTCACACCTTCTAGAATTGATAACACCTCCTCCTTACTAGCCTCAATCCTTTCAAGTCTAATAGTCTGTATCTCAGTCTTCTCTTCTACAATATTTTCCTTTCAGTCAGTCTTACATCAGAGGAGAGGATTCTGACTGATAGGGTGTATGATTATTTGGAAAAGCATAGCTTGATTAGAGATAGTCAGCACAGCTTTGAGAGGGGCAGGTTATTCCTCAAAGTTGCCACTCAAGTTGACAGGGTTGTGTAATAAGGCGTAAGGTGTTTGACTTTCATTAGCAGGGGGATTGAGTTTAAGAATCGCGAGGTTATGTTGCAGCTCTACAAAGCCCCAGTTAGACCACACTTGGAATATTGTAATATTGTGTTCTCTTCTGGTTGCCTCATTATAGAAAGGATATGAAAGCTTTAGAGAGGGTACAGAGGAAATTTACCAGGATGCTGCCTGGACTGGAGTGCATGTCATGAAGAAAGGTTGAGGAAGCTCGGGCTTTTCTCATTAAAGGGAAGAAGGGCGAGAGGTGACTTGATAGAGGTGTAAAGAATTTTGAGAGGCATAGATAGAGTGGCTAGCAGAGACTTTTTTCCAGGGTGGAAATATCTATCATGAGGGGGCATAATTTTGAGGTGATTGGAGGAAGGATTAGGGGAGATGTCAGAGGTAGGTTCTTTACACAGTGAGTGGTGTGTGTGTGTGGAATGGACTGCCAGCAGTGGCAGTAGAGTCAGATACAATGAGGGACATTTAAGCAACTCTTGGACAGGCACAGTTTATAGTAAAATGTAGGGTATGTTGGTTAGTTTGATCTTTGAGTAGGATAAAAGGTCGGAGCAGCATCGAGGACCAAAGGGCCTGTACTGTGTTATACAGTTCTATATTCTAAAAATCCCAATTTATCCTGTTGACGATGATCTTTAATCATTGAATTAAGAACCCCCACCAGTAGAAGTTTTTTCACCTTACAAAACCATTTGCAAATACCACAAGACTGCAGTTCATTACTCAATCTGGAAAATAATGCCTATCTGTAAGAAAGAACTGTTTCATCCGAGGTATCATCTAAAGCTTGATAGAACTGTGTTTGATTAGCGTTATCACTTCCTTGTTCAGTAATCTCATTATTTGTTAATAAATCCTTTTTCATTGTGGTGTACACAGTCTAGATTGTTCTGAGTTGCACCTGCCATACAGTGTGTTTAAATTCTTTTATTTAGTCGACTCATAATATTGATGCACAATAATACTTGTTTATTTGACACAATTAATATTAGAACAATAAAGTATACTATAAGCAAACGATAAACACTACAAACCATCATATTCTTTACCTTAACTTTGCATAATTGTATACCACCACACTAGAACTTGGCTGGGCTCTATGTGATGATGGCATGTGGTCTGCTCCCAAAGGTGTCAGAGATGTCTTCTCTTTCAGTGGTTATTCTTGAATTACCACTCTCCAGTTAGCACTCGAGTTACCACTCCTGTGGCAATGACTCTTATATTCCAAAGTCTTTGTGCCCTTTTGGGAGGGTCTTGAGTATTCTCCAATGGATCAATTAGATTTAATCATCATGATCATTTGGATCCAACCGGGTGTTAGCATGCTGATAGCATTACTGGAGGTGCTGAGTACACGTAGCCTCCTCCAAATAAGGGTGCGGAGGCACCTCTGTGTCTGGTACACACCTCAATGTTTCCGATTGTGTTGAGGGCAACATCCCATTCAAATCCATTTTCAGGTATTTATTGTAGGGTCTGCAGCTACCAGGTTTGTTTGCAAACTGTCTGGAGGTAGCTGCAGCGTGTGGATTGACACAGTAACTTTAACCAAGGCTGGCTTCATTTCCCAGCATATTTTAGTCCTTGTCCACTTTATCAAATTTGTCATAAATTTATCATTTTGAGAGATCTGTTGAGCCAGAGTCCCTCCTCTTGATCCTGAACGCGAAGCATGATGGATCATATAATAAAAGACCAAACTCTTGTGTGGCAAGTACACAATCATCCAAGCTCAAGCAAAGCATAATATATACTCAAACCATGACACTGTTACAGATGACATATAAGAATCGAGCAAACATAGTAAACTAAAAAAAGGAGAAATGGGCAAATACAGATCAAAATCATAATAAAACCACACAAAAATAAAATATTAATAAATACTAAAAATTTATATCGAAAGAAACGTTGTCAAACCATGAGAAAAACTTGGAAAAAGATTTTCATAACGAAGACTCAAACATTGTAAATCCAGTGAATATCCTCTGTATATATTGGCGAAGTGACTGAATAAAAAAAAATCATAATAAAGAATAAAATGGAAAAGTCAATGTTATAAAATTGCAAAAAGAGAAAACTTATTACTGAACATTTTATGCACAATGGCAATTAAGATTCACTAAGTCTGGTCAAACATTTACAAGTTCCAATAAGTTCGGGGAGACTAAGTTGAGTGAAGCCTCCAGATTTAGTTTGTTTGATAGTTCACGCATGTATTTCCCAATAATGATTATGATCCCGATGAGGTATATCTTGATTGTGTCTTGTGCAGTCATGGTTGTCCTGAACAGAGATCAACATTGTTTCCGTTGTTATCTTGGTCCAATATCTGAATAGTTTTGAACTAATGTAATGTCTATGATGTATATGCCCTAACCCTCGCCCACTTTTTTTTTCAGAAACAAATGACAAACAAAAGCATAGGAAGGGAATCCTATGTGGAATGTTGAGTCGAATTTAGAGGTCTGGTGGGTTGCAACCTCGGTTTCTAGTGGTAGGGGTTAGGGTGGTTGAAATGACCCAACCATGAAGTGGTCAGGGAAGACTGAAATGAGGTGGTCATGACAACCAATGATTTAAGACAAGTGACGATGAAGAAGGGCTATGACGAGGTGTTCAGCAGGATATATCATGGGTGCCCTTGGTCTTGTAATTTGGTCTAGAACAGTGTCACCCACCAAACATATTAAAGCGGTGAGAGTGGCTGTGTTGATCATTAAATCTCAAGGTATTCAGGGTTGTGTGGGAACTTCTGGTATCGTGAAGAAATTCTGTAGGGTGGCCTCTTAGCTCACGATTGACTAGTGGTCTACCTACACTATCGCACATCATGTTGCATACCCACACTGGGGAAGCAGAGGAGTGACACTGTCATGCGGATACCTCATAGGCTGGTAGTGGGGGGTACATGGGTTGATTAGTGTCCACAGGCCTGCCAAATTGGACCTTCAACATGAGTTGGTAAATCCATCTATCATCTCTTAGTCCTGTTACGGTCCGTGGTCCCTGTGGCTGTGGGTGCAGTCAAGCATGGGCTCGACTTTCTCACGCATAGTCCCTTGTGTGTCAGCTGTGGCAGTACTGTGCTGGCTGCCAAGTGTTCCACCTATCTCTCCCTGGGGCTGTTTATGGTGGAATTGGGTTCCTTGGGTAAGAGTCCCCCTCACCTCCAACTACCCCCAACCTCCCCCCCCCCCCCCCCCCTTTTCCTTCACTCCTCCACCCCGGACCCTGGTTGGAGGTTTGGAAAGGAAGCATTTTTCCTCCTTTATCCATCTTGTTTTTATTCAATTCATGGGCTTCTTCCTCCCAAACCTGGAACATTCTCCTCAGCAACTATGCCTTATTGTGGCCTGGCTCTGTGGGGTCAAAATTCACACAGGCCTTCCTGCTCTCCTTGGTGACATGGAAAACTAGAGTCCCATTTAGCTAAGTCAGCCTTGGATAACTGACTGCTGTCTAAGTCACCGCAGACTCCTGTAAAGTGCACCCATAAGCAACTGGCAAAGGCTGTTGGGAATTCCCCCTATTTAGCCCACACTTGTTTAACTAGTCTACGGGATCTCCCTTTTAATAGCCCATTGCAGTTAGGGTCACTGTTTTCATGCCAGTGAGGGTTCCATCTCCCACATTTTGTGGTGCTGGGATTGTAGAGTGCACTGACTGTTTTGAACACATTACAGTGAGTTACACCTCCTCTCTTGTCCAGCCCACATAAAACATTCTGCTACCTGACCGTCTTAAAGAACACAAACAGCTGATGGTCAAATTCAGGAATTGTTTTTGCGATCTCTGCTAACTGTACCACCATAAATGGGGTGGTGTATGTGATTGCCAGGGCTTTGCGTTCCCAAACCACCTTTCACTTATAATCAGGTTCATTGTGACCGGGGGTGGGGGGGCAGGATGTTCGCAGGGGCGCAGAAGGAGTTGACTCCTTTGGGAAATGTACAGGTGGGTCCCCAATCCTCTGTACTGCTGGCGGATTTCTGCGCGTCTTCCCTGAGCTCATCCCAGTCTATCCCTTGTTCATCTTCTCCCTAACCTCTCCGCATGCGAATATTATTCTATTTCCATAGTATTCCACACGCTTTTAATTTATTGATCTTCTGCAGGCACGTGGTGTGATCTACGGCTGCCTGTCTTTTTTTCTGTCTGGTCTGCTTGCAAATCTGCACATTTATTTCTCAATTATTTTATTTCTTTCTCAGCGGCCTCTCTCTAACACTGCGCGCTGAGTATCCTGATATGTTCGTTCACATTGGGACTGGATTTGCCCCATGTGGAACAGCTTTGGCTGATTCCTCTGGTCCTGAGCGGCATTTTTCAGCTTTAATTCTGTGATCTCCCTTTTCACGTCCAATAGTTCGTTCTCGACGGTTTTTAACTCCTGCTCTTCCCCTAATAACTTCCCTAAATATTACATTATCACTGTAACCTTCTTAAGTGTGGAAGCCCGCTTCCCTTCAGTTTTCCTAAGATCATCCCAATACTTCTGCTCTCGGGATCCTGATCCCGTTTTATCATTGCAACAAAATTCCGTCCATATGGACCATTTTTTCTCATTGATATATTGTCTGAGTTTTTTTTTCCCATACGGTCCAATTCTCTACCCTAGTACTTTTCTCTGCCATTACCAAAAATACCCTACAGGATATTGGGCGGGGAGAGGGGGGGCGGGGGGTGGATTAGACTGAGGGCATGGTTTTCGGTATTTTCCAGTGCTAATCCCACTTGGTCTCCACTGATTTTCAGTATTTATCTGACCTATTCCAAATACAAAAGGGAAACAGTCGTTTGCTGGGTTAGGAGTAAACACCTTTTAGCTTTATTATTTAAAGAACAATTCGGTTTTAACCTTTTCTATTCCAATCGATGTAATTGAACTTCTGGCCTTTGCACGGGACTGCCTCAGGCGAAATCTCAAGGAATATCAGATTCATAGGGATTCTATCTCGGTACAACTAAGTCACTTCTAATTGAGGTCCCATCTGAGGTGCCATTATATTCAGCAAAAGAACTGAAAGTTGATTCTTAATAATGATACACAATATTATTGTTTATTTGACACATTTAATGTTAGAACAATACAGCTCCAATTTTGGTGTCATCTGCAAACTTACTAACTGTATCTCTTATGCATGCATCCAAATCATTTATGTAAATAACAAAAAGTAGAGGGCCAGGCACTGATCCTTGTGGTATTCCATTGGTCACAGGCCTCCAGTCTGAAAAACAATCCTCCATCACCACCCTCTGTCTTCTACCTTTGAGCCAATTCTGTATCCAAATGGCCAGTCCTCCCTGTATTCCATGCGATCTAACCTTGCTAATCAGTCTCCCATGGGAAATCTTGTTGAACGCCTTACTGAAGTCCATATAGATCACATCTACTGCTGTGCCCTCATCAATCTTCTTTGTTACTTCTTCAAAAAATTCAATCAAGTTTGTGAGACATGATTTCCCACGCACAAAGCCATGTTGACCATCCCTAATCAGTCCTTGCCTTTCCAAATACATGTACATCCTGTCCCTCAGGATTCCCTCCAACAACTTGCCCACCACTGAGGTCAGGCCCACCGGTCTATAGTTCTCTGGCTTGTCTTTACCGCCCTTCTTAAACAGTGGCACCACGTTTGCAAACCTCCAATCTTCCAGCACCTCACCTGTGACTATTGATGATACAAATATCTCAACAAGAGGCCCAGCAATCACTTCTCTAGCTTCCCACAGAGTTCTTGGGTACACCTGATCAGGTCCTGGGGATTTAGCCACTTTTAATTGTTTCAAGACATCCAGCACTTCCTCCTCTGTAAACTGGACATTTTCCAAGATGTCACCATCTATTTCCCTACAGTCTATAGCTTCCATATCCTTTTCCACAGTAAATACTGATGCAAAATATTCATTTAGTATCTCCCCCATTTTCTGTGGCTCCACACAAAGGCCGTCTTGCTGATCTTTGAGGGGCCCTATTTTCTCGCTAGTTCCCCTTTTGTCCTTAATATATTTATAAAAACCCTTTGGATTCTCCTTAATTCTATTTGTCAAAGCTATCTCATGTCCCTGTTTTGCCCTCCTGATTTCCCTCTTAAGTATACTCCTACTTTCTTTATATTCTTTTAAGGATTCACTCGATCTATCCTGTCTATACCTGACATATGCTTCCTTCTTTTTCTTCTTCTTCTTAACCAAACCCTCAATTTCTTTAGTCATCCAGCATTCCCTACACCTACCAGCCTTTCACCCTGACAGGAATATACTTTCTCTGGATTCTTGTTATCTCATTTCTGAAGGCTTCCCATTTTCCAGCCGTCCCTTTACCTGCGAATATCTGCCTCCAATCAGCTTTCATAAGTTCTTACCTAATACCAACAAAATTGGCCTTTCTCCAATTTAGGACTTCAACTTTTGGATCTGGTCTATCCCTTTCCATCTCTATTTTAGAACGAATAGAATTATGGTCGCTGGCCCCAGAGTGCTCCCCCACTGACACCTCAGTCACCTGCCCTGCCTTATTTCCCAAGAGTAGGTCAAGTTTTGCACCCTCTCTAGTAGGTACATCCACATACTGAATCAGAAAATTGTCTTGTACACACTTAAGAAATTCCTCTCCATCTAAACCCTTAACACTATGGCAGTCCCAATCGATGTTTGGAAAGTTAAAATCCCCTACCATAACTACCCTATTATTCTTACAGGTAGCTGAGATCTCCTTACAAGTTTGTTTCTCAATTTCCCTCTGACTATTGGGAGGTCTATAATACAATCCCAAAACGGTGATCATCCCTTTCTTATTTCTCAGTTCCACCCAAATAACTTTCTTGCATGTATTTCCAGGAATATCCTCTCTCAGCACAACTGTAATACCATCCCTTATCAAAAATGCCACTCCCCCTCCTCTCTTGCCTCCCTTTCTATCCTTCCTGTAGCATTTATATCCTGGAACATTAAGCTACCAGTCCTGCCCATCCCTGTGCCATGTTTCGGTCATTGCTATGATATCCCAATCCCATGTTCCTAACCATGCCCTGAGTTCATCTGCCTTCCCTGTTAGGCCCCTTGCATTGAAATAAATGCAGTTTAATTTATTAGTCCTACCTTGTCCCTGCCTGCCCTGACTGTTTGACTTACTTCTGTTCTCGGCTGTTCCCGCTTCAGATCAATCTCTTTCCTCACTATCTTCCTGAGTTGCACCCCTCCCCGCCTTATAGTTTAAATCTTCCCGAGCAGTTTCTAGCAAATTTCCCTGCCAGTATATTAGTCCCCTTCCAATTTAGGTGCAATCCATCCTTCATGTACAGGTCACTTCTACTCCAAAAGAGATTCCAATGATCCAAAAATGTGAATCCTTCTCCCATACACCAGCTCCTCAGCCATGCATTAATCTGCTCCATCCTCCTATTCCTGCCCTCACTAGCTCATAGCACTGGGAGTAATCCAGATATTACTACCCTTGAGGACCTCCTTTTTAAATTTCTGCCTAACTCTCTGTAATCTCCCTTCAGAATCTCAACATTTTCCCTTCCTATATTGTTGGTTCCAATATGGACAATGACCTGCTGGCCCCTCACCCCCATAAGACATAAGACATAGGAGTGGAAGTAAGGCCATTCAGCCCATTGAGTCCACTCCGCCATTCAATCATGGCTGAAGGGCATTTCAACTCCACTTAGCAGCATTCTCCCCGTAGTCCTTAATTCCTTGTGACATCAAGAATTTATCAATCTCTGCCTTGAAGACATTTAGCGTGCCGGCCTCCACTGCACTCTGCAGCAATGAATTCCACAGCCCACCACTCTCTGGCTGAAGAAATGTCTCCGCATTTCTGTTCTGAATTGATCCCCTCTAATTCTAAGGCTGTGTCCACGGGTCCCAGTCTCCTCACCTAACGGAAACAATTTCCTAGCGTCCACCCTTTCTAACCTATATATTATCTTGTAAGTTTCTATTAAACCTCCCCTTAATCTTCTAAACTCCAATGAATACAATCCCATCTTCTAAACTCCAATGAATACAACCCCCATGAGAACATTCAGCACCCTCTCTGAGACATCCTTGATCCTGGCACTAGGGAAACAACACACCATTGTGCTTTTTCTCTGCTGGCCACAGAAACGTCTGTCTGTACCTCTGACTACAGAATCCCCTAACACAATTGATCTCTTGGAAGCTGACATACCCTTTGTTGCATTAGAGCCAGTCTCAATACCAGAAACTTGGCTTTTCGTGCTACGTTCCCCTGAGAATCCATCACCCCCTACATTTTCCAAAACAGCATATCTGTTTGAATTGGGTATATCCACAAAAGACTCCTGCCCTAGGTGCTGACCTCTCTCACCCTTCCTGGAGTTAACCCATCTATATGACTGTATCTGAGACTTTCCCCCCCTTCCTATAACTGCCATCCATCACATACTGTTGCAAATTCCTCATCGCTCCTATCTGTCTCTCTAACCGATACACTCGATCTGATAAGGTTAGCATCCAACAGCATTTATGGCAGATATAATCCGCAGTAACCCTTAAACTCTCTTTAAACTCTCACATCTGAGAAGAAATACATATCATTGCAAAGGCCATTTTTGCTCCTTCACAATCTACAGACCCAGAAAATAACACCGTCTTATTCCTCTACAAACACTGCCCCAGGTTAAATTAATAGCTATGGCTTATATTTTAAGTTTAATCAAAAGACTTATCTCCAAAATTCCTTGATGTATTGGTTGTAAAACCATCGTATTTTCTTCTGCAATATCATTGCTAGTTTGGCTTGTCCAACCTACGTACATTAAAATCACCAATGATTACAGTTGTATCCTTATTGCATGTATTAATACTTTCCCTTAAATCTCCTCAACTTTTGGGGTTCTATCTACATCCCAATATTTTCTGCCTTTTTGTATTCTCATTCTCCACCCATACAGATTTCACATCATGATTTTCCAAGCCAATAGCTTTCCTCACTATTGCATTAATTACTAACTTTTACTAGCAACCATATACCACTTCCTTTCCCTTTATATGGAGAGAAAGCAGTTAACATTTCGAATCTAGTGATACCTCCTCAGCCAATTCTAAGAAAATGGTCATTAGACTCAACACCAACTCTGTATCTTCCTACAGATGTTGCTAGACATCTCCAACAATTTCTGTTTTGGTTTCAGCATCAGCTGTTTTTATTGCTTTCCCTTTCTGTCTGTCCTTCCTAAATAATGAATAGCCTTGGATAGTAAGATCCCATCCTTGGTCACCCTGCAGTCATGATTCTATAATTACAACTATATCATAACTGTGTGTCTGTACTGCTAATTCATCCACTGTATTGCTAATACTCAGCCTTTACAGTTGTCTTAGCTTTATGTTGCACCAGGGCCCCATTTGTTGTTCTTTTTTTCTGCCTTCCGCTTTTGCATTTGTTCCGTCTCTTTGCTTCTATCCTTCATCCTCCATCTCCCAACTCAGGTAGCACATACACCCCTAACCCAGACATTGGTTCTAGCCCTGCCTGGATGCAGCCTATCTGTCCTGCTCGTACTCCCTTTTTCCTACACCATTTCTTCAAGCATGAATATAACTATATCCTGTTATTTCTTGTATGTACATAAAATAGAACTTGTACTTATCCTGTGATTACTATCTTTGAGGTTCTACTTTTTACTTTTATGTGTGAACTTTCTTTACTCTGCTTGCAGGACACTTTTTAAAAAAAATCTATGTCACTGATACATATACACAACATTGACTTTGTATGCTTGTCCTGCAGCTGCTCTGAAATATTTTTGTCCCTGGTACCAAAGATGCACCATATCATTCTGGAGTCTCATTTGTGGCACCCCATGTCTCACATCCAATATTCACACCTTTGATCACTGAAGCAAACACATAGCAGTGTCTACCATCTATAACATGAACTACAGCCACTCACAGAGGCTCCTCCCACAGTACCTCAAAATTATTATTGCTACCATCTAGAAGAACAGGACAGCAAATGCATGAGGAATACCATTACACACAAGGTCTCCTCCAAGCCTCACACCATTTTGATGTGGATGTATATTGCTATTCCTTCATTGATGCTGGAATCCCCTTCCAAACAGCGTTGTGGGTGTTTTACACCCCAAACACTACAGGATTCAAGGAGGCAGTTCCCCACGTTGCAGACATGTGGTGAAAGCACAAGGTCTTCCAGTAGCACACGTGTAGGGTTCTCACTGAAAAAACAATATTCAGGGTGTGACCACGATCTGCTGACTACCTTCTGAGCGGTGAAATATATATGTGTGTACAGGCACTCATGAAATACTCATCATACCACGAACCGATCATTACTCCAGTGGCTGGCTCTATTGGCTGAGTGGCCCTTTTTGTTTCAAAGCAGTACCCTAAAGATCAAGATACTAATGGAACCTGTCTAATCTCAGCTATTCATGGGATTCCCAGTACTGCACATTCTGGGTTACTGAATGTGAGTGAGTTTCTGTGAAGGAATTCATCAAGGCCGAGTTGTTTATCAGGACAAGGTCTACAGAATGAAAGATGGTTTGTCAGATCTATGATACACGCCAAAGCATCTAGATGACTGTAAAATTACTTATTCCCACTCTGAGCCCAGCAGGCTGAACTGGCTGTTGTAACTTGTGAGGTTGATGACTGGTAGGAATTTTCTACCCCTTTGACTCAAGGTTTGCTCGGAATGCTGTGACTGAATGTTAGGCATTTTGGAACTGTGGGCTTGTTTGGCTCTAGCCAGTGCATCTTTGCAACAGACTATTCTCCAAATGGTTGGGAAAGGGGTGGCGAGGAGAATTACATCCACAACTTTAAGGCTTATTCAAAATCCAATTCTGTGAGAGGGGAATATGCAGACAGACATATTGTAGTTTGCTCATCTGGCATCCAGCTGTAAAGCCTGTACAGTGTGTGTAGCCAACAGTCCTGACTTTCACCATTGTTGTGTTCACAAATTAGATCACACTAGGCACAAAAAGGAACCCTTGCAGCAATTTCAGATTGATTTCATTCCCCACTCCTGCATCTACCACATATTAAGGGCAATTTCATTAAGTGGAAGCTATTCCCTATAAGGGAGCTCACTGTATTGTCGATTTCGAGGACCTTGGTTCAGGAAGCATTCTCTGAATGGGAGCAAATGCAGATGGTAGAGTGACTTCATGGTAACAGTCACTTCATAGCATGGGCAATTCAAGCTGCTTTAAGCTATTGGGGTGAGAAGACCAAAGGCACATTACACATAACCTCTAGTTTTTACGTTTCATGGAAAACATTAACCATAGCTTCACAAAAAATGCTCTGGGTTATTGACATCTTGAACTGGGCAGAAGGTGCCAGGTGAGATCACCAGTGCATGCAGTAGATTGGTGCCCAACCTTCCAGAGGCATAGGGTCACAGAGCCCAACCTTCCAGAGGCACAGGGTTACACAACTTACTGCTGGATTGTGACAAATGTTGCATTTCCTAGATCTCACAATCAGCAATATGAACTTGAGTCCTGATGAAGGGCGTTTGCCCAAAATATTGATTTTTCTGTTCCTTGGATGCTGCCTGACCAGCTGTGCTTTTCCAGCTGGAAGATCAGGTACAATCTGAAAGTATGCTAGAATCACTCTGCCAGGGGACATTACTTCACAGTGGACAAACCTAGACTTGTCAAAAGTGAGGACTGCAGATGCTGGAGATCAGAGTCAAGATTAGTGGCGGTGGAAAGCGTAGCAGGTCAGGCAGCATCCGAGGAGCAGGAATATTGAAGCTTTGGGCTAAAGCTCTTCATCAGGAGACTGGACTCATGTATAAGTATGCAATTAAGCTGCTCGCAAATACAGGTCTGAATGGCTATCATGGGTGATGCTTCCATAGGGGACACTTCAGATGATGACTCCTACCTTCATCTCATCAAGAACAAGCTTCCCAGTTGTTTACACACAAAGGTGGAATAATATGTCACAACCATATATCAGGAGCACTGATGTACAGATCTGGTCTGATCTATTTCCAATGGGATGTCTTAGAATGGATGTGCAGCTATTACTATTATGTTATTGTTAGTAATATAGTTGCTCATGGAAAAACAACTTTAAAGGATAGTATGAAAAGACAGATAATATGTCCATTTAAATGTGACATATTCCTGCTACCTGAACATCTTGTAGAGCCATTACAGAGGTAAAATCTTTAATTTTTAAGTACTTTGTAACCTTTCTCATTTCCCTTCTTTGACGTATATGTGTTCTGATCTATCCCCCTAGGTTTTGAATGTATTAATAAACTTTAATACCTTTTAATCCTGAAGAATTTGTTGTGGATCATTTACAATTGGACTTCACAAACAGGGTTTGGGACAACATACTTTCAGCTATTGTTTAAAAGGGATTTGTTAATAGTTATGGAGGGAAGTGGGGAACAGTGAATAAACAACAAATGTAATCTTTTGCTCTATTAAAATCTAGTGAAGTTGCAATGTAAGACTTAAGCTAAGCAGTGAAAAGAAGCAAGGGATATATAGATATATAGGGATATATAGGGATATAAAGCAATCCCACAACTAATGGATCAGATCTAAGTTCTATTTTGCCAATCCAGTTGTAAATGGTGATTGTCGTTTAAACAGAGGAAGAAGCTACATAAACATGCCCACTTTCAATAGTATGTCAGTCCAAAAGACTAGTCTGAAACATTTGAAATCTTCTTCAGTCAGAGATGGCAAATCAAACATTCCAGTCTTCAGCCAGTTTACATTGTATTACTGTGTACAGAAAATTACATCATCACACTTCCTTTCCAGGAATGTGCAACAAAATTAAACACTACATTTTACTAGTGTTGCTATTTGTACGTTTATAATGAAACTGAAATTCTTGCGATTTGAT